>NC_033795.1:80808332-80825412 GCF_001876935.1 Asparagus officinalis
GCCGTTTCGGGTACCGGTTCGGGTCCTGGGACACTCTAGACGAGACCCGAACCAACCCGTGGGCCAAATCGTATCTTTTCAACAAAAAGGATCCGCCCCGGGATCACGTGTGCAGACCCGTTATCATCAGACCCGACGGAGGAACCATACCCGGAGTCGTGGACTACTGCCCTCCGAAGCTGAATAAAAAAGGGGCTATGACTTCCGTCGATGAGAGCGCTTGTCGGGCTCAGCCCATTAAACCATATGCGAAGGATCATGTGCCCGGTAACCGTAAAATGGGCTTTCCTAGTGGCATGTTTCAGAGGCTAAAGTCCGAACCCGCTTTGATATCGGATGATGGGTGGACCCGGCCCAGCCTAAAAGGGTGGACGCTGTCACCGGAGGACGCACTACAAAAAGGGCCCAATAATAGGGACTCAGATTATATCGGGGGTTCGGCCCAGCCCAATTTAGGTTCCGAGTGGGCTGGTTTGGGCCCAAAAGGTCGATTAGAGAAAGCGACCAATGAAATTAACAGGTCCGCTGAGTATGTTAAGGGACAAGCGGGGCCCACTTTGTCAGCTGGTGGTCGGCGGTGGGGCCCAACGGGGATTGCAACTATTGATAGTAGAGAGGCCGTGAAGAAATACGGTGGGCGGTATAATATGTGAAAGTGTAATCAGTGTTATTTCGCTGGAAAATAGATGTATTTTTATATCCAAAAGTTAGTTATCAATAAAACAAGTACAAATATAAATATACAATTTATTAGCTTTTGAGAATTTAAGATCTTTTCTTAAAGTGTGAAATAAATGTGATTTGGTCTTCTTCTTTAAGCCCAAGAGGCAAGAGCCCTCTCTCAAATGAAAAAAAAAACCAAAGATTATGTTGTATACTCTTGTCTCATTTATTTTCTTCAAAACAGAAAAAGTTAAGTTTCAGAGAATCCCCTATGCTTAGAAGTTTCTTAGATTAACCTTCATTAACTTTCAAAATATCACAAAAGTTTTTTTTTTATGTTTCGGGGTTCTCAGAAAACCCCTTCAACTTTAAACATTGTTTAAAAAATCTCTCAAACTGAGTTAAACGCATTTTTCACATAGGTGAATAAGCTTATACTTAGGGATATTTTGCCAGTGAAAATAGTGGTTTTATGTTTTTAGGATTTTTTTTTAACCAATAAAGGGGATTCTCTAAGTACTCCTTGTGACATCTAGAATTCTTTATTTACAGTTTTGTCCCCGTTAGATCAAATTCTTATTCCTATTCTATGAAAAGAGTGAAACAAACACCCCTAAAGAGATCATCTAGAGAATGTCTAAACTGAAGCGTGTCTCTCTATTTTTTCCCCCCTCTTTTTTTAAAAAAAAAATTTATCCAATGACCTTCTACACGGTTAGATAATAATGCCAAACATTTGAGGATACATAACTTAATAATTTCGGAAATTTGACTTAGAACAGTCTACGACTTGACAAGAAATTGACTTTTATATTAATGAATTGACTTTCTATCCACCACTTTAATTTATTGCAGCCTTGATTTCAACCAAGACCACTATGAATGACCTCTTGTATCACACGTGCTATGAGAGGATAAGTTCGTCATTAGATTAATAATACGGACTGATACATGACATCTGAGCTTTCTGTAGAGTGCAGACTTACATTTCGAAGAAAATTGAATGTAAAAAAAAAAAGAAAAGTGAAATCCTTAGTACTTACCATGACAATAAATTCCTCTTTCTCTGATTAATTATCAATGTCTCAGATCGATAGTAATTGATGTTGCGTAGATATCATCCGTTGAATCAGTGCACAAGTCTAATCCAGCTGTTTTATATTTTCTTTTCCTCTCATTAATGATAATACTTGGGCCCGCTACTTATAGTTTAACAATTATTCCCATCTGTGTCCAAAATGAGCTTTGCTACGGAGACCAAAAATATGAGACCAATAAGGGGGACAAGTGAGATGCCGTCATCTTGATGGCCAGCTCATTATCCAATAGGAGAGGGATACCTAACTTGTCCCTCTTATTGGTCCCATATTTTGGGTCCTTGAGAAATTTTTCGTCCAAAATATATGAGACCATCACTAAATACGTATATTTTAAAAAATTTCAAGATTTTATTTAAATGTGTTGTAAAAATAATATGACCTACCTAATATATTTTAATTTTAGGGTATATGACACTAAAGCCCTAGAACTTCCAGCATTTTTGCAGTGAACCAACAAAATCTTCTAAAATCACACTGCACCCACGGTATCTATTGGAATTGTGGAAAACTGCAAATAAGTGTTCGCGCTTTGCAGATAACCCCATGACGGCATTAGTCTGCATTTTATAATCCAAACATGTGTCGTCATCGTGAAGGTTTTCTGCAAAACATGAAAACTTAGTGGGCGTTTCTGCTATTCCATTAGTTAGTGGGGGTTTAGTGCGATTTTAGAAGCTCTTTGGGGGTTTGCTGCAAGATGATAGAAGTTCTTGGGGATTTAGTGCGACTTACCCTTAATTTTATGCATATGTTTAAAGTTTAGCTTTGAAGTGACAAGAGGTAGCGTGCATATTGATATTGTATTATGGATGAGATAGGGATCTCTTTATTCTTGAGTGTATAAAATCATATTGTGACAAATGTGGTTACCTACCTCATTAAGGATCATCAATGGATTCGATAATGCAAAAAATATTTGACGGATCAAGCCGAACTATCTCTGGATCTAGGTAAAAACTGAACATATAAAATAATGAATAAAATCTAGATGATGCTTACTGTATCTCTCTCACACATTTATTTTTGAAAAAATTCTCCAATGACCCAAAATATAGGACCAACAGGGGGACAAGGGAGGTATCGCTCTCCTATTGCGTAATGAGTTGACCATCATTAATAATATACAACTCATTACGTAATAGGAGGGTAACACCTTACCTCCCCACCCCCCAGTTGGTCGCATATTTTTTGTCCACGTAGCAAAGCTCTTATTTTTGTGTATAGGACTTTAAAAGTTAACAGACAAGTGGTTGAGTTTCTACGGTTTCTTTAAATTGCATGTATTAAGAAATTTTAAAGCAAAAAATTGAGTTTTTTCTCTTTTTATTTTGTGGCTTTAACGAGTTGCCAACCTTATCACTAACGTTAGGAACATTTCAACATCATTAATGAGCCACTCCACCTATATATAATTAATTGATATAAATTGAGCATAAAATAAAATATACTAAAAAAAATTCCAACTATATGCGCATGCATTTAATGTGATAATAAGGAAAGGAAACTGTATACAACTCGATTTAAATCTAGTTAATTATGCTCTTATGCAGCTATGTACATTATAAATTTAATTAATGATTATTCCAACCAAAGAGTGTTTATCTCAGAAGCAAGAATAAAATTTGAGGATATAAAAGTCATAATTAGGCAACCTGTTTGCCCATCCTTTGTTATTGTTCACTGTTCCTCCGATTTGAGAAGATAGTGAACAGTAGTCACTTGTGACTCGTTTGGTTGGTAAAAAAAAACACAGAAAAATGCTAAAAGAAAACTGACACAAATGTATTTTTGATATTTTCCTTCACAATATGGTGTTTGGTTTTCAAAAATCCAAAAAAGAAAGTGACGGAAAATAAAAGCGCTATGTTGGATTTTTACCTAGAAATTTTGTTGGAGTTGAGAGGCCGATTACGAGAAAAAACCTGACATTTTCTCTCTCCGTACCCCTAAAATGTTTTCTAGGATTCGTGATCAGTGTTTATTTTTTTTTTGCCGCTACTCGATCTGGTCACCTCCGCCACTTAGGGTTCGCCTTCCTCCTCTGCCTTCCCCCCTTCTCGTGTTCCTCCTCCACCGTCAAATACAATCATATTTTTCTCCTCTGCCTTCATCCCGCCGTGCAAAGGCTAGTGAAGTGACCTCCTCAGGCTTCTCTCCCGCCTTCCCACCGTGCAAAGCCCAGCGACGTGACCTCCTCCACCTTCTCCACTATTATTTAGAGGTAATTTATTTTATTTTTTATTTTTTTTGGTTACTAAATCTTTTATAAATTGCTCATTTTAGGAGTTTTGGTGTTGGATTTTCATTTGATGGATTTTATTGTTGTTAAAAAAATTTAAATTCTCTACCCATAAATTTCTGTTAATCTACTACATTTTATTGTTGATTAAGCTTATCAGAGTTTGTTTTAATTACAAAAATTAGTAATTTTCTTGTATATAAATGTGAAGAATAGCTCGCACTTTTTTAAAAGTAATTTTGTAGTTTAATGTGGTATATATGATGAAAGTTTCAATGAAAAGTACTAAGAAAGTTCTTATTGGAGTTTGGTATCCTGGATATTGTGTAGTTTTTTTTTACAAGTTATTCCTAAAAAGGGGAGGTTCTATTCCTGATGATGGAGAAAGATTGAACCTACACACTGGAAGAGAGTCGTTGCTTAGTGTTATCATTGTAACTTATAGCTTCATGACTCTATGCTCATTCTTGCCAATGCACTTTGTATATTGATCGAATTGGCTATGATCAATGGTATTGAGATTGTGATTCTTTATAAATAATTATAATTGTACTTGATTTTATTATCGCCTCATTGAAGTCGAAGCTTTCATTTGATTGGCCAGTCTAGTATGTTTAGGAATACTATTATTTGTTGGTATAAGATTTCACCCTTAGAACTTGTTAATATTATGAAACAGTTTTAATTGTTTCCAAATTAAGTAATATTTTGTAAGCACTTAAAAGTAATTTGCATATCTGATTAATTCCTATGACTTGAACATGGTGCATTTCTTAGTTGGTAAACTGTGTGGTTGTTTATATGATGTAATGATTAGCGTATCTTGATAATTGCATGATTTCATTTGTTTTAATAATGTTAATACATACTTTAATATGATGCTAGTATTATAGATGGGTGGTGAACTTGATGAAGAGACCGTAATTAACATGTGCTCGGGTGCTACACTCTTTGTTTTAGTCATGATTATGAAATTATGAGGAGAATGCAAAGTAGACGTAGGTCCATTCGCCAGGGTCCTAGTGAAAAGAAAATAAAATAATATAAAATTAGAAAAGATCACATGAATCGAATATATAATGAATTCGGTGATAGTTATGTCAACTATGTTAGAATGCGCAGCGGTGCTTTTATAAAGCTTGCAGAAATTACGAGGAGGAGTAATTTGTTACGAGACTCGATACACGTTACAGTCGAGGAGCAGCTTGCTATGAGTTTGAATATATTGGGGCATAAAACTAAAAATTGAATTGTTAGGTCACATTTTATTAGATCCAGTGAGACTGTAAGTAGATATTTTAACAAGGTGTTAGAAGTCATTTGCCACATACGTCCCTGCTTCTTGAGACATGCACGGAATGAAGTTCCGCAAGAGATCATTAACCATCCGTTATACTACCCTTATTTCAAGGTATATGCTCTATACATTGTGAATATCTCAATTACTTTTTAATTTAATACAAATGTTCACTAGTAATATTTTATAATCTCTAGGATTGTATTGATATGATAGATGGAAAGCATATTGATGCTATGTTACCTGACCATCTTGCTCCATGATTCTGTGATCGTAAAGGAGTCACACAAAATATTCTAGTGGTGTCTACTCCAAATAAACTATTCACTTACGTATTAGCGGGGTGGGAATGTTCTGCAAACAACTTTAGAGTCCTTCAAGATGCATTATCTAGGCCACCACCTCATAGCCAGAGAGTATATGATGGTAGTTTTATTAAAATTTGGAATCCTACATATTTACTTCAACAATAAGATTGATATACAATGCAACGTTAAAGAATACTAATAAACAATTTTATATCATGAAAATTGTAGGAAAATATTACTTGTGTGATGTTGGATATACGACAATGCCCGGTTTCATCTCCCCATATCATTGTGTCCATTATCATTTGAAGGAACAAATAGGAAGAACACCCAAAAATAAATAAAATTATTTAATCATAGACATTCTTCATTAAGGTCTAAGATTGAATCTAAATTTGGTTGTTTGAAGAATCGTTTCAAGATTCTCACTACTAAGCCTCATTACTCATTTCCTGCATAAGTTGATATTGAGCCTCATTACCCATTTCCTGCATAAGTTGATATTGTATTGGTATGCGTGGTTCATCATAATTACATTGTAATAGTTGACCCGGATGATGAGATATTCAATGAGACAATTAACATTGAAGAGGATGAAGATGATGTTGCGGGGGAAGAAGATAATAATATTGTTAATTTTCTCAATCTCAAACTCAAAAGGAGCAAACTTAATCAAGAAACCTATGGAAGGATCGTAGAGATCATATAGTTTGTGAGATGTGGGATGGCTATTTTTAAAATTAATACCTCAATTGGTTAAAAATTTTAAATTCCTATCTCAAGTGGTCTTATTTCGGAACTTTAGACCCTAAAATGGTGAGTATTCTCACACTACTTATTATTCACAAATATTTTGTCCTGTTTGAGTGGTAAGTACACCATGGTGACCATAGCCATGGTTTCTTCTATTTTTTAATTTGAACCAAACACTATAAAATGAGGGAATCAAGTCACACATCAAATGTATGGTCAAAAAATTAAAGTTTGATTGATTTCTTGTTTTAAGAATGGGTTCGATCGCTTAGTACGAATCCTTTACAATCACTCACTCTCGATTACAGAGGAAGAGAATATTAATTTGACATCTCTTTGTTTAAAAGTGAGTTTTTGGTGACGAAAGGATACTTCTCTCGATGTTCAAGCCGAGCTTGCTTCTCATTGACGATCAGATCAAGATCACAAAAGTTTTTGATGGTGGCTTAGATCATGAGAATGCAAATACTGATCTCTCTTCACGCGATAACCAAAAATCTTCCAAAAAATGTCCAAAAGCCCTATTTTTATAGCTGCTTGTGACTATTTATAGGGTTTCAGCACGTAACCGACATGCTAAAATTATGGGTAGAGGGCGTAATTGCCTCCTGTAATTCAGCCCACGTTGGTTAATGGGACGTAACATGCTTATGAAGTTTAGCACACATGGCTGACTAGGTCTTCGGAGCCGTTACAGCTGGATCTCCTGCGGACGACGAGCTTTGCTACATGATAAGGTTCGTCAGATCATATGAGCCTCAGTACACAACGAGGTTCGTTGGCAAGGCAGGCTTTGCAGTATAGCGAGCTTCTTCTGACAAACTTTGTCTTTATTGACTTCGTCTAACGAGCTTCGTCTTCACTGATGAGCTTCGTCTTCATTGACGCGCTTTAAATCTTGTTTCTAATGACAATCTTTATTGTTTGAGACGAGGTCTGTTATTGTAATGATCCTCGTCATGCTTGTTATGAGCTTCAACGCTTTAAGGCCAAATGATTAGCCGATGATCTATAAAGATCCATGAGAGTGGAGGAGAGATAGGTTTTTTGACTAGCCTCTCAATCTTCCCCCTTTCTTTCATGTTGATCTTGCATATTTATAGGATTAGGACCATTATGGAGTGAGTTAATGGGCTTTAACTCCCCTTATATTGAAGGAGTTAGTGGTCATTAACTCTCACTTAAGTAAGTGAGTTAGTGGTCATTAACTCTCCTTAAATGAGTAAGTTATTGGTCATTAATCCTCTTTAAATGTAGCCTCTGAAAATTATGACAGATGAGGTTTGGCTATGCACGAAGTTCGTCAATAATAGCAACGACGAACTTCATCTTCAATGATGAACTTCGTTTCTTGACAAACTTCGTCTTCTGAGAGGTGAGGCACTGTTTGACGAGGTTCATCTGCAGATGGACTTTGTCTCTTGGATGAGCTTCATCTTCTAGAGGATTTTCGTCTCTAAACGAACTTCGTCAGACAATGAACTTCGACTCTATTGATCGTTTTCATTGGCTGAGATGAGGTTTATCATGATGACGAGCCTCGTCATGCTTGTAGCGAGGTTCAACCTTGCTTAATTCCTTGGTATTTTTAGTGCCTACATCAACTATTTTCTTATCTTTTCAATTTGAACCAAACTAAGGAAAGTGATGGAAAGTAATTATGCACCATCTTTCTTTATAAAACAAACACAAAAAATACTCTTCCAAAAAAGTGAGGGAAACACCAAAAAGTGAAGGAAAGTAAGTTTTGAAAAGTGAAGGAAAGTAACCAAACAGCCCCTCAAAGAATCCTCTACCAAACATATCTTATTAATTTGCCCCCCCCCCCCCCCCCCCCCCTCTTCAAACCTCCTAACAAAATGACCTTAATTTAAATTGAATGATTTTGGAAGTATGTGATACATGTATAAAATGTGTTGAAGTTTTTTGGAAATATTGTTTCTAATTCATTTCTCTCAATGATTAAAATACTCCTCACTTTACTTTTTAAGGTTTTCACATGAAAACTATCTAAACATTTTTCTAAATTGATATTTGCCACATTTCCTTTTAATTTTTGGTCAAAAGCATCTTTACTTGCATACATGTTTGCAATGCCACACGTAATCTATTTTTTACCTTTAAAAATCTAAACTTTTAAAATACCTTCACTCAAACATTCATATTTTGTATTAACCCCCAAACTCTATCATATTTTAAAATTAGTCCCCCAAATCGACGTCGTCCTTTTTAGAGAGGGCAATGGGGAGGTCTAGATCGTTGATTTTTTACTCCTTAGCTAGGGTTTCGAGGGTTTTTTCTTGGATTGGAGGGCGGGAGGGAGAGTAGATTAGGGGGAGGTGAGGTGACATGGGGAAAATTGAGGGGAGGATTTTCTTGGATTGGAGGGCCAGAGGAAGGAAGGATTGAGTAAAGCTAAGGTTAGGGTTGACGAGTTTGGAATTGGGAATTAGGGTTGGAAATTGGGCTGCAGTTTGGATATTTGGGTTTGGAGATTTAGGCTCTAATTTCAAAATATAAAAGATGTGGAGGATTAATATCTAAAGAACCCTTAAGTTTGTATTTAGTTTAGAAAAATGTGCTTTAGGTTGTAGGTAAAATGGGAATTTCAAACCTTTTTTTGGGCTGAAAAATCGATTAGACGTAACATTGCAAACATGTATACAAGTAAAGGTTCTTTTGATCAAAAATAAAAAGGAAAAATTATACCTATAAATTTGGACAAAAGTTAAATGTGTTTCTTATGCAAAACCTCTACTTTTTATAGCAAAACCCAAATCTCTCGTGTTCTAAAAAAAAAATCAGATGTAGTTTATTTGGTCATCAGAGAACCAAATCGCAAGATCTCTAAAGGTTTGAGAGACACATGAGCAATTTCAAAGATTTGAGAGACTAAGGGCCCGTTTGGATAATGGAACTATTAGAAGTAAGAAGTAGGTTATAGAAGTAACTTTCAAAACTGTGAAGTAGGAAGTAGTGGAAATAGCATTTTTTTTGTTTCATATATTTTTAGAAGTAATGGAAGTAGAACTTCTTCCTCTTTATTTACTTTTTTTGTTTGGATAACATTTGAAAATATTATTAGGAAGTAATTTTATCAATGAAAAGTTGTTAGAAGTAACTAATAAAGGAAATATTAATAAAAAAATTATTTATGTCATAATTAATATGTATTTCAACTACTTCCGAGCTACTTCTGAGTATTGAGGATTGGAAAAATATTTTGGAAGTAAGGATGACACGTAGACGCCACATAAGCATTTAGGGAAGTATTGGAAGTAAGTTTTTCAGAGAACCAAACATATTTTTTTGCTTGGAAGTAGCAGAAGTAGCCTCTACTTCTTTTACTTCAGCTACTTCACAATTATTTTCCGTGCAAAGAAACAGGCCCTAACATTTAACTGACCCAAAAAATCAAACATGACCTCATTCTAATATCTAAAAGAAAAATGCATTAGAGACCCAAAAACATAGGAACCTATATGAGACATGTGAGATGTCGGCTCTCTGTCCCATGATGTACTGTTCATGGGACGACTCCTCACGTGTCCCATATAGGGTCCCATATTTTTGAGTCCCTATAGCACCACCCTATCCAAAAAAGAATTGAAACCTAATTTGAAGGGATTGCATTTATTGAGATGTGACGATCAAATGAAAAGCAAAGGCTACCTCATTTTCATCGTTCTTCATCATTAGTTGCTCTGACTCAGCAGCTAGTTTAGTGGGCAACAAAACAAGGGAAGAAAACACCGCAAGCTCATTAAAAAACGCATTGAGTAGGAGAGAGAGAGAAAACGGGGAGGAGAGAGAAAGTGCAGCATCAACGCTGAAAACACTTCAAAAACTTTTCCCCTTTTTTCCCCCTTTTCCTCCCCCTTTCTCCCTCTTTTTTCTCCTTCCCAAAGCGTTAAAGATTCGATCTTTGCGTGCCAAATCTGGGTTCGAGCTGAGGTGAGCCCTTTCTTCCCTTTTTTCTATTAATGGGTGGTTCAAATTCACGGGCTTTCCTTGTTTTTTTTAGCTGTCGGATTTTGATTCTGTTTGTTACCTTCGTTTATCATAGAATTATACTGAAATGGGTTGCGTCTGAAACTGCGAAATTGGCATTTTGCATTGAATATTGGGGGTTGCCTTGGGGGGTTTAGGTGCGATTTTTTGGTTGAGAGATGTTGAAGAGCTGCCATTTGTGATCCTACGGTCTGCCTGGCTCTTGAGCTTCTGAAATTTCTTAGAAAATATGGTTCTTATTCTTCTCTTTTCAATTTGGACATAAGTATTTGGATATAAGTACCCAATAGCTAGTATTTGTTTTGGTTGCATAACCTGTGAGGATAAAACAAAGGAGAAGAAATGATGGAATATTGCTTCATTGTTTGTTGGTTTTAGGCATGTATAAGAACCAGCTGCAAGAACTTGCTCAAAGAAGTTGTTTCAACTTGCCCGCTTATGCTTGCATCCGCGAGGGACCAGATCATGCTCCTCGGTTCAAGGCGACCGTCAATTTCAATGGTGAGGTCTTCGAGAGCCCGAACTTTTGCACTACATTAAGACAAGCAGAGCATGCAGCAGCTGAGGTAGCTCTAAATACCCTCTCGAGGAGAGGCCCGTCGAGATCATTGGCTGCAAAAGTTCTGGTGCGCTTTATAACCCTCCATCCTTTTAGCTTATGATATTTCATGTCGAATATTCTATTGCTTTATTTTCATGCCGGGTGCAACGGTGCAGTCTAGCTTCTGCTGATCTCAAGCTGAATGGATAGACTTATTATTATTAGTAGTAGTAGTAGTAGTAAGGAGGTGGATGGATCGTTTCTTCTCATGGAGAAATTGAGCAATGTTTTATTTGCATAAAGTCGCTTAAACATTCGTTCATAATGTCATCGCTTGCTTAATGGAGAATTAAAAATGCTTAAGATTAAGGTGGCAACTAGGACACATACGTTGGATTTTGAGAGCATGAAATGCAGCGTAAAACCATAATGCATGTATAGCATCCATTTAATCTACTTCAACTCTAATCTGTGGGCCCCTAACCCTCTTTGCAACTTCCAATATCAAGGGATAAGGAAATTTATGTTCATATGTATTCAGGATAGTGAATTTTGTGATTGTTGTGTCAATCTAAGTCAATATTGTTGTTAACCCCCACACTTCTTGTTTGGCCACTTTAAAGAGGTGTAATCTAAATTAGAATACGATAGCACTTGACACATTCAAAGTTGCATGCTAATTTCTAGAGTCTGATTATCGATACATGAGCAGCACTGTGTCAATCTTATACCCAAACTAAATCTCACTCCTGAATCAGAACTTCCTAGAAGCTCTTACATCTTGATTTGCTTTTGCTCGAACACATTTACTGATATAGTTTTTCCATGATCCTTTTCTCAAAAATGTTAGTTACGATTAATTCTTGAGCTCATAGGAATAATTTTATGACGAAAATGAGTTTTATCACATATCCCATGTGGAACTAGCTGATATTTTTGGGTGTAACATACTCCATTTAGGATATGGTCTCCTGAGCATTTAACTTGTAACAAAGGCGAAGTTAGATTTTAAAGATGAGCTCAATATATTCTAGAGGCGACTCGCAAATTGAAGAGGTGGTTCCCGATATGTGATGTATGAAGTGACACTTTACTCTGTATGATTCTAGAGGAACTTAATTCCACACACTTGTGGTTGGTGCTAGACTTTGATACCATTTATTTCGTAGGAGCCTAGGTCACCCATCCTAAAATTGCTCTTCAATAACCACACTTAACTACATAGTCTTTCCATGATTTTTTTCCTTAAAAATACTACTTGTAATTAGTTCTTGATTTCGTAGATTGCAGAATGAAATTAGTTCTTGACTTCGTAGATTACAGAATGAAGTTTCCTTTATCTCATATCCCATTTAGGACTATTCAATATTGTTTGTGGTGTTACATTAGGAACTACTCACAGTCTAATCCCCCTCGTTGCTGCATTTTTTTTTTTGGAGAAACTTTTTATTACTCAAAAACCTTTACAAAATATACCCCAGCATACCCAGGTTTAACATATTAACAACCATGTTAACAGTCTCCTAAACGGAAAGAAGAACAAACTTTCGGACTATGCACACCTAGGAAGTAACAAAAACCAAACCAAACCTCCAAAACACATAGCACACATGTGAGTTATAACAAAACTTAGAGATCCCCTCTACATCCTCATATGCACAAAAGTCAAAACCTTACCAGCAACAGCAATTACTTATGAGGCTCACTTCAAAGCAGCTTCACCCATTACAAACACCAACCAGAGCATCATATAACACGTTATATAAGGCACTCCTAGCCTGAACTAAGATATTCAAAAACCTCAACGTCAGATTTTATCATGAGCAATAACATCATTTAAGATTTTTTCAAGTTTGACGTACCTCCAAGAGCTCCTGATTCTACCAAAATGCTTCCGCATATCAGCGGAACACAGAGTTTATCACCACACGCCTATCCGTAATTTAACCCTGCACTTAACATCTCCTACATACTGCTGATAAATTGAGGAGAGTGAGCTTCAAGCTTATACAATCTTGAGTTCTTCTCTTGTCAAATCCTATAATTTGCAGATAACAAGCAACGCCTTGACATGCAACTTTTAATCTTTTTCCCTTTACCATCCTCTGAAACCACACTATAAACTAAGGCCATGCTCTAGCATAGGTCATTAATTTCATCTCCTGAAATATAGCCAGAATAACAACCCGAGAATATGAGCATTAAAAGAAAACATGGTCCATGTTTTCATTACAAGTAGCATACATTGACACCCCTATCATCAGTAAGAATACCCATTTTTACCATCCATTCGTTAGTCATCATAGCAACTAACCGAGCTATAAAACATATCTTGGATCACCACCTTCCCCCCCTACAGCCTTGAGCCACTCCATTTCAGCATAATGTTCAGAAAAGCACTGTGAATTGAGAAAGAACCTAAATTGAAAATTTGACATTAATATCTATGAAAATATTCCAAGTTCAAGATCCTCCCTGTTTTCCCTGAGCACTCCAAATATCAGATTCATGACTCTCGAAAAAAAGAAAAATAAATCATTTTGTCCATTCATAAGCTTGCTCAGATTTTATGGGGCACTTGTCTGACCAAGGGCGTAACTAGAATTCAAAGTTCGTGGGGGCCAACGGCCTATGACTTGTGGGCTTAATTTGGGTTCTGTCTTATAGGCTTTGGCTCAAGGATGAGGCCATGATCATTTAGCTAGGGGGGTTGGGGGAGGGGGGCTCATTGCCAGGGATAAGCAAATAAAGTCATATGACATCAATTAAATCATTTTGGTATCGTTAATTGAAAAAAGATTACTCTCCATAGGTCTAACGATACAGAAGCTCTAATGTATTTCGGTTTAAACACCTGCTCAAATATGGTTTGATTCTCATCCTTCCTACTTATAACAAGAACGCGCGCGCGTGTGTATATATATCCCGAATTCACGAGTGACATAGCCACCAGAAAAATGTAGAAATTAGGAGATCTTAATGGTAATAACTTGAGGGACTATTTTCAAAATATTAAAATTTTAAGAGACTGATATTAGAGAATTCATACGAAATAAAAGAGTGGGTCTCTCTCATTGGAGGTGAATTAACTTTGTTTCCATCTTTTCAAAAGCTAGACAAAGTTACCCAAATTGAAAGATTAATATTATAGTTGCTTCAATTGCTCCCTGTTTAATATTCTAGTTTGGCACAGGAGTTATCTTTGCGTGCGTAGAGCTCGGGAGGGGCCATGGCCTTCCCCAGACCCTCAAAAGCTCCGCCATTGTGTCTGACTAATCTTGACTCGCAACATACATGCAGTTTATGCATCTATAATGCAATAAGTCCAATATCCAAGACTCTTCTTGTTTCCTCTGAGCATTTCAAATACCAGATTCGTGACTCTTGAAATAATAAAACTCATCTTGCCTATCCATAAGCTTGCTCAATTTTTGGTGCAATTTTCTGACTAATCTTGAGTCCTAACAGTAACATACATGCAGCTTATGTAGCTATATTGCAATAAGTCCAAATATGGAAAATGTAAAATATGACAATAAGTCCAATATGGAAAATGTAAAATATATTAGATTATATATAAAAAAAATGGTTTATGCAATAACTTCTTAGTATTGCGCAGCAAGCCTAGTATTGCACACCAATCTCGAATGCTGACGATTGATTTAATACGTTCTGTTTTTAATTAAACTTACAGGATGAAACTGGTGTTTACAAGAACTTACTTCAAGAAACGGCTCACCGAGCTGGGTTGAAATTACCAGTTTATACTACAATTCGCTCTGGACCGGGCCATACACCTATATTCTCATGCACGGTAGAGCTTGCGGGAATGAGCTTTAGTGGAGAGCCTGCCAAGACCAAGAAGCAAGCTCAAAAAAATGCTGCCATGGCTGCCTGGTCTGCGTTGAAACAATGTGAGTCTTGTCTTTATTGAATGATCCTGTTTTTGGTTCACTAACAAATTGGTCACCAAATTACTCCAGTACTAGAATTTAATATGAGCCAACAGTATAATCAATACAAAAGTAGATGTTGATTTTGAGCACTGAACTTGAAATTTATGAATGTTGGAGTATGCAAATTTGCAGTATTTATTGACGTTGTGCCATCCAAGTTGGATCTTATTTTAGCAAAGAGCTGTTATTTTCTGTTAACTGGTTTTATTTGTTGCATAGCTTGAGTTCTTAAGCAATTAATTCAAATCAATAATATATTTTGCCACTAATTCTTTTGGAACCAATTAAAGCGATGCTGCTGACTGAATCTTATTGTCTATTGTCGTATTTTCCTCGATGCTTTTATATGGCCTCTAGTTCATATTAGTAAAATGCAAAACATGGTCAGGTGACATTTTTGAAGCAATGTCTTCCGGATGCTTAAATAAGATGAAACTATTTTAAGTGCTTAGTCATAAAAAATCACTTCCAATGCATTTATTGTTTTTTTTCATGTCAATATGATCCAGAAAAAAAAATCTTAAAACCTAGTGTCATAAAATGACTTTTTATTTTCTTATCATTAAAAATTCTCCATGCAGTGCCACAGTCTGGTTCCTCTTGCTCATCCTGCTCTTCACCATCCGACCACGAGCAAACCGACGAACAAGGTCAGATAACTGTGGCCCGTGTACTCTCAAGCCTGTGTCATTCAGAAAGCAACAAGCAATCTCTTCAAACCAGTGACCGACATCATAAAAGCCATCAGAGACCAGTTACAGTTCCGCATAACAGAACCAATTATTCCTACTATCCCATGCCTTTTCACAATTGGGCTTATCCAAATCTCTCGCCAGATGCACTAATGTACCATATGTGGCATCAAGCCCAAGCATCTCACCTTGCAAATGCTAGATCCATACCATTTCTTCGGTCCATGTTACAACCTTCTCAAAGTCAATTATACCCGGGGATTGCCCAAGAATGTATGAATCCAATGCTTTGCTTCCCTCGATCCACTACCCCAGTTCTGTCAAATCCATCAAGAATCCGGTCTCAGGTGACTATTCAAGAGATTCACGAGGAGAAAACCCAATCAGAAGACAAAGAATGGCTTCGTAATGGTAATCCGGATGCTATCAATCTTCAGTGTGATGGTTCCAACAGAGAGACCGATATTTCCCACAAAGTATTTGATCCATTGTCTACAGTATCTGATACCTTTGTGGTTAAGGATCCCTGTGAGAGTAAAATGATCCGAGAGAGAGAATTTGGCTCGACCGGTCCAAGGGGGTTTAGACCACCTCAGATGTCGCTTTCACGAGCAAGAGGTCCATCCACTGCTACCCCAGTAACTATAAGGACTCAGGTGCCGGCGTGCTCAACAAGGCCTAGTTTAGTAAACCAGAATGATTGGTTGCCGCCTCCGGTGAACTTTATGGCTCCACCTGTTCACATGAGAACAGTTGTGCCGGTATGTTCAGCTCCTCCTGTAAGAGAACCACATTCAGCACAAAAGAGCAGTCAGGACGCAGAGGACAATAGAGGGGTCAGTTCAGAGTTTTCTAAGCTTCAGATATGAGCAACAATTTTGGAATCATTTTAGCTACAACTCTTTCATCACTTTAAAATAGAGCAATGTATTGCATTGGCTTGTGGGGTTATCTACTGTTGTTCCACGGTGGGGTCGAAGAAAATAAAATGCAAAAGGTTTATTTTAATTTTTTTCAGTGTAAATTCTTTGTTGAGATGGAAAACTGGAGAGTGAAATTATTGGTATCTTGGTCTTGAATGCAAGTATTATTTTGCGTACGTGCTTCCTTGGTATATAAATATTATGGCCTTTTATTCATAGCCCTCTATGCTCTCCGTAACTTCGAAGTTTTGGTGTAGAGAGAATATGTGGAAGATATGACATTTACCTCCATCTTCACAGGCACAGTAGTATAGAGTTTCTTAAGTATATCTCAGGTTCTTTTGAGATGCCTATTGGAGTGACCTGCAACTATTACTTAACTTATTTTTTTTATTTACTTGGCGAACTCCGGCGTAGTCGAGGGCGCGGCGGGGAGCGGCGGCGACGAGGTCGGGCAGATGAGAGGAGGGGAGGCGGCGGCGAACTCGAGGGGAGGCTTGGGACCTGGGCGGAGGCGGCGACGGCGAGGAGGACGAGGGCCAGTGCGACGGGCTTGAGAAAGCCCTTGGGTTGAGAGAGAGAAGAGAGAGAGAGAGA
>NC_033795.1:80825942-80827048 GCF_001876935.1 Asparagus officinalis
GGGGGGGGAGAGAGAGAGGAGATGATAGAGCGTTGGGTTTGAGGGATTGAGGAGAGGGGATAAGGTTATTTTGGAGATTTTCGCTTAGTTAGCAGGTAATAATTACTAAAAAGGGGCTGCAGCATAAAATGTCACACTTCAATGGGCTGAACCACATGGGGGAAAGTTGAAGGGACTGCAGCACATGAAGTTTCTGCTTTTGGAGCCAGGACACATTTCCCCTTTACGTTTAAGATACCGTCCCCGGTGTATTCCAGCTTAAAAAGAAGTTAAAATGGATAATATACGACTTTATGAATTAAGATGTTACCATGATGTTCAATCTGGTCTATTTGAACATTTACTATTCTGGAAAATATTTATGTAAGTTAATCCTAATGTGGTTATTTTTTTATGCTTCTATTCTTTTAATGTACATTTTAGACAAGAAATGAAAAATAGGTTTACAATTATTTCAAACAGCCAAAGAAAACATTGAAATCGGAGGTGGACACAGAAAAGATAATTTTTAAATTTTTTTCTGTAAAATAATTTAATAGAGCTTTAGCAAAGCAGCTCTTATGAAGAGATCCACAGATTTCATAATGTGAAACCAATTTAGCAAAGTAATCATATAAGTAACGATTATAGCTAAATTAATTTTTTTAAAAGCATTAAAATTTTTAGCATCGAAGACGATTCTCATTTACATGATACAAGTATTTCTTTACATTTATTAGTTACAGAAATTATCAAAAATCCTGAGTATACAAATCCAAAGCACAGTAAATACGCAAATTTAACTGAGATTTAGGCATTAGCCACATCTTAAAGCTTACAAAATCTTTTTCAGAAAGATCCACAGATTTTATAATGTGCAGCATCCCAAAGAACCCCTTATGAAGAGAGGAATTTCTTGAAAAAAGTAAATTTATTTAATTAGCCAATTTTTAAGCAAAGCATGTGGGTCATAAGAAATAGTAAACTTATTTGCTATTTTGTTTCATTGTATGTTTGAATATCAGGTAAAATCTAAAAATTAAACACTTTTCTCAAAACACCAAAAATATGTTTTAAGATTCCGTTTTTTTATCTAAGTTGTCGCAGCCCGCTCGCCCGTCGCTGCC
>NC_033795.1:80827815-80912677 GCF_001876935.1 Asparagus officinalis
CCGCTGCTATATAAATGGTCAAACTAGTTTGACCAAAATGGTGTTTTCAAAAATTTTTTGAAAAAGAAACACCATGGCATTGTGTTTTTTACAAAAACACAACAAAAAACACATTGATTACCAAACACACCCTTAAGTTTCAATTTTTGATGTAAAGAAATTGTCCTCATTATAGTGTTTTTCTGTTTGACTTTTATAACCTTTTCAAGCCAAATGAGCAACCACATATTAACTTCGGCTAAAATACCGGATTGACCTAAATAGTGACATCCATTTACCACTTTGGCCTAAAAAGTGACACCAACGATAATTTAATCTAAAAAATAACAAATCGGCGACAAATAAACTTTTCTGATCGTCTGAGATATTTTTAATAAAAAATTAAAGAAATTTTATATATAGACCACTCAAACTCTCATGATTTTTAAATTAACTCATCTCATTTCCCTAAATCTCTGAAATTTATGAAAAAACATCCTCTTTATCTACTATTTTCTTCCTCATTCCCACCATCTTCTCCATTCCCTTATTCTTCCTGTACCCTAACCTTCCCTCCTCGATCACTCCCTCTCCTATCTTATTTCATGGATTATCACATTTACTTTCTAATCTTTTTTACTCCAAATCTTTTTTACTCCAAATCCCCAACATCTCCTCCAATCTTTTTTACTCCAAATCCCCAACATCTCCTCCTCTCTCTCATTCCCTCTTCCTTCTTCTCCTCTTCCTTTCTCAAACTCTCTCTTCCTACTTGTTTCACCCACTCCCAACGCCCAAAATCAAACGTTCCACCACAAATCTTAACCTCGTTCCACCACAAATCTTAACCTCATACATCTCTTCTTTTCTTGCACTCTCTCTTCCTCCTTGCTTCCTTCTCCTCTTTCATCCTCCAATCATTAAAAAACCAATCTCCTTTAAGAGTGAAGATATGTGAAAGAAATGAGAGAGAATGATGACGATTGGGAAAAGAAAAGAATGAAAGAGATGACAAGAAGGATGAGGAAAAAGATGGTGAGAAGGGAGTGAGAGAGGAGTTCTTTTTACAAATTTTAAAACTTGAGGGGTTAAATTAGAAAATATGAGAAATTTAAAGGGTATATATACAAAACTCTTAATTTTCTTGCTTAAAAATCGATTCTGATGACCGAAAAGGTTTATTTGTCGCCAATTTATTACTTTTTAGGTTAAATTGTCGCCCGTGTCACTTTTTAGACCAAAGTGGTAAAGAGTTAGCAATATTTAGGCCAATTTGGTAATTTAGCCATTAAAGTTCTCTTTATTTCTGTAATTTCAAATATCTGCAAATTAACATTACTGTTGTTGTTGTTGTTATAAACATCTAAAAACCTTATATTACTATTTATAGTCAGTCGTATAATGAAAAGGAGATTCAAGTTTTTTTTAATGATTACAGTAATATGAAAGTCTTTTAGGTAAAATAATACATTATCATCAACTTGGATAGTAAAAAGTACAATAAATAAAAAAATGTCATAATTCCAGTCAATGTATCTGTTAATATGTGGCTATCTACACTTCACTTTGTGTACTTCCTACAATAAAAAAAACTCGCAACATTTCTCTTCTTTCAGTCATCGAAATATCATACTTAGCATCCATAATTGACTAAAATGATTTTAGACTTCGATTCAACTTTTAAATCAATTTAGGAGAAATTAATTTGTAAACAAAGAGATTCAACGTTAAGATCAATTTAGGATAAACTAATTTAGCATAGCAATCATGTGATTAATAATTCTAACAAAGTTTATTTTCCAAAAATACTAACGGTTGCATAACTGTGAAAGAACACATCCACACAAGTATTATAACCTAAGGCTTTTTTAATAGAAAGATAAATGATACAAATCCATGATTAATTGCTACAAATCCATGCTATTTTTGAATTAAATCAGATTTCATTATCTTGAACAAGAAGCATTTTGCTTGTTATCGCTCTATTGGTTACTAAAATGTGTCATGCAAATATTGCCCTATTGTCTTAATTCATAGCATATTGGGTTGGGGGAACCATGAGTACGCTTTCTTGATAACTTAAATGTGGATATATGTTTTCTCATCAATGAGTACACTTTCTTGATAACTTAAATTTGGATATATGATTTATCATGATTAGGTTTAATATGGATGATCAGTATTATTAATTTGGAGAGTAAAGTCCTTGTTATCTTAATCTTGTAATACAATACAATACATAGACTACACACGGGCTGAGGCGGGTCAATATTGGTCAAAATTTGGGTCAATATTAGTCAATATATGACAGTCCACTTTAATGTGTTTAGTACGCTCATGAAACACTGGATTGCAAGCAATTTGAATAGCACTTGTATTGTCACAGTAAAGAGGAACGAGAGAAGCAACTGAAGAAGATGGCGGGGCCAACGAATCTCAAGTTTGGTTCCTAGGCGATGTGTGCATTTTGTGCATTATTTAATAAGAAATTTATAACCCTTATAGTCAAATAAGTTCAACACTTGCTTTGTATAGTTTTTGAATATTAGAATGAGAGAGTAACGGTAAAGTAGGCAGAGAGAAATAAATATAGTAGATCATGAAATTTTACACATCTATCATATGATATTTCCACAAGGTTAGTGTAATGTAGGACACCTTTCGTTGACTTGATTCTGTTGAGCCCAGCTACAATCCATTTGACTGAAGTCGGTAGAAGGAAAAACCTGATGCTTGATTAATAAATTTAAATATAACGGAGGTTACATCTAGAAAAAGGAACAAAAAGTAAATAACCTCTGTTTGATTGTTTAAAGCATAGCTATAATTTGTTTAATTGGGTCTAGAATAGAAATGAATGCAATTCATGAGAATATGAAGTTTTATAATCCGTACCTCTCAAGCCTAATTTCAACCATCGAAACTATAATTTGTTTAATTGGGTCTAGAATAGGAATGAATGCAATTCATGAGAATATGAAGTTTTATAATCCGTACCTCTCAAGCCGTCATCCTCACCTCCGTCCTCAGCTTCCGTTTCCTCTCCATCTACGATCTGGCAGAGCGCCACCGACAACCATGACTCAGACAGAGCGCCGACAACCACGACACAGACCCCTCTACCGGTCGTTAACGCACTGAATAAGTATCCAATGGACATGTTCCATAGCGTCAAATGTAAACCGAAACTGTGTCCTCGGAATGAAAAATGTTTGTTTTCACGGTGACTAAGAGCATCTCCAACCCAACTCCAAAAATCCAAAATGGAGCAAAAACTGCACCAAATCTTCCTCCAACCGAACTGCAAATTCAGCGCCATTTTGATGAGGTGCTACAGTGTTGCGCCAGATTTGACGCAGCACTGTAGATATGGAGATTTTGGTTTTTTCCAAGTTTGCCCTTATAGTGTGTTATAACAAATCAAATATTCCAACTATATCCCATTTTATAGTTTGTAAATAAAATGAATATTCTTTTTGGTGTAAAATTTGGTGTAATGGTTGAAGATGGAATAGTGATTTGGTGTAAAAACTACACCAACTTGGTGTAAAAACTACATCATTTTGGGTTTTTGGGTTGGAGATGCTCTATAGAGCTCATTGTTAGGCTTTTGTTTTACATAGAAAAATGACATATTACTGCAGTAATTGAAGACTCCTGGAATGTCTCAGATTTCACAGGCAGGACTTAACCAAAAATTTGAGCTCTTCTATGTGAAACAAGGTCAATTTCCAATTCCCAATACAAGCATAAATTTTTAATTCATCATCTTCACCCAAATTACACATCAGCCTCTCCTCATCCTCATCCTCACCCTGAAAATAGAATGCTATACAAATCGGAACTGCCCAATTAAATGCGATCGTCGTCGTCGGTTTTTCTTCTGTTTTCTTCTTTTGACATGCAACTATGTTTCCTCTTCAAATTGCACCGTCAAATGTGCTCAGGATATAAACATCAGATCAACACACTCATTGCTTGAGCCCAAGAAACTGGGGAAAGCTTGCATATTTAGGCTCCCATCCGATTTCTGCTCGAGTCTTTGCGTTGTTCATCCTCTTACCCAGTGGACCATCAGTTCCTGAGGGTGCCAAGATGTTCATGAAGTTAGAACTTTTGAACGTTCAAATATAGGGTTAATTGCACGCAGACCCCTGTAGTACCTTCGCCCTGTAGTTTCGTAGTGCAGATAGACCCCATGGGTTAAATTCTTTCGACTCTTTTACCCCTCAGATGAACTCACTAATTTCACTCAACGGCCGAGGGCAATATCTACAAAAATTCCACCCCAGGGGTCTATCTGTAACAATGAAACTGCAGGGATAGCAAATGCAAAAGAATGATCCTGTCGGGGATCTGTGCGATTAACCCTAAAATTAGGTAATAAGAATAACACCACATGAAAGAATCATGCCTGTGAAAGCCTGAAACTCCTTGCTGAACTTTCCGCTTCGTTTCACACACTCCATTATTTCTTGCCTATATCAAGGGGAAAATAAACTCCTTGCTGAACTTTCCGCTTCGTTTCACACACTCCATTATTTCTTGCCTATATCAAGGGGAAAATATTTTCTTCCGCTTCGTTTCACACACTCCATTATTTCTTGCCTATATCAAGGGGAAAATATTTTCCATAAGTAACCGAAAGACATAATTGACAGTATATTGCGAAGAGAGGGAGAACAGACCGCGATAACGGATGGTCGTCACACCCTAAAAACGTTCGACCTCTCAAGTTTTTCTTCATGATTGCAATTGCGAGAGATGCAGCATCCTAGTATGCAAAATTGATGTAAATGTGTTTACCTGAAGATCTTGGATACAAAATACACTACTAAACACCACCCAGTTTTATAATGAATAGCTGTCTCAAGAAATAGACTTTTAAGCTGGTAATACGTTTGCTAGGACTCTAAAAATTAAGACGTAACTTTCAAGTAAAACCAAACTAAAATTTGACCACAACCTTTAATTTAAATGGCAAAGAAATGATTGAGCTAATTAAGATAGACAGTCTAGAGTATCCCTAATAGAAATCACCGTTCAATAATATAGACTAACTAAAAGATGAAAGTTGTCACCTCGTAGTGAATAAGATTGAGTATGTGATCTGGACGATAAGGAACCGTTCCTTTCTCCAACCAGTAAGTATGAGCTCCTCTGTCTTCTTTGTTTGCATCGTTAAAGAATACTGATATACTTCAACAGCTAAGAGATTTTATTTACAATCCTGTGATCCTAAATTCCACATAAGAACAGAAAACAGTGGAAAATTTTTAAAAGGATATGTAAAGGCCTGCTAATCTCAAAACGCAGCCCCCAATTTCCCCAACTACACTTTCTGCTCTCAAAAGGACATCTGTTCGAGGGCTTTTACCCATTGGCACGATGGGAGAATACTGCCAATAATATCATCAAAAGGTAAACTCAACCTAATTATATAGTTCTGGAACTATACAAACAGGTGTATTTTTCATTCTGATTATAAGGAGAATAGAAAAACAAAAATCAATTAGCATGAACTTCTTAGCACATATATTCATGAAATTTTAAATAAAATAATAATGAAGTTTAAGAGATCAGTCAAACAGAACTTTTTCGTAGAAAGGTAATGCAATCAAAACAGGGATAAAGAACCTTTGACGTAAATGCTTGCAGCTACTTTCAAATATCTTACAAATGTGATACATATCATAAAATTCAATGCAATATGCAGACGGAGTTTGTGGCAAGAGAAGAGGAAGATGAAGAAGAAATGGGGATAACATTCTCAAGGACAATGATGGCAAGGAGATAGGAATAATTATCTGATGTTGGACTGGTTTGTTGTCTTGGGACTATAAACTGGTCATTCATAAAACTAGTAATGTTCATGTTTGGCATCGTTGAATAAAGTGGCTTCATTCTGATTAAAATCTTGAGGCTATTGGACTTGAGCCTGTACATTTATGATTTACATATATGCATGTTCATCTATGAGCTTTTAGCATGTCTTCTTAGTCATGCCTTGCTCCATGAATTAAATTTGTTCATACTGTGATAAAACGGCTGTAAGCTTCACTATTGGACATGAGTTAATTTCTCCCATAGTAAATTTGTTCATACTGTGATAAAACGGCTGTAAGCTTCACTATTGGACATGAGTTAATTTCTCCCATAATAAATTGTATATATATGGAAATGATCGGCTGTAAGCTTCACTATTGGACATGAGTTAATTTCTCCCATAATAAATTGTATATATATGGAAATGATACATGACATATACCCGATTTGGCACTCAGCTGTGAAGTACAACTATAAATCCAATTTCACCGACATGATAGTTTTCATATTTATGATGTTGCGTTAGTTGAAATGTGCACGAACTATTAAGGTTAATGTGAGAACTTTAAAAACTTTCAGTCATTAATCTGGGTTAGTTGAAATGTGCACGAACTATTAAGGTTAATGTGAGAACTTTAAAAACTTTCAGTCATTAATCTGGCATAAGTCATAAATGGATGGCTGATTTGCTTAGATCTCAACTTTACAGCATAAATAATTTGAATGCAACAATTTGATATTGATCTAAACATTTAAAACTGCCAAAAACCACTTTTTATCACATTTCAAACATTATACACTGCTACACTAACAAACATTATAACACTTTTTTTTTTCACCTTGTGTTGATGCAAGAACAAAAGAATCTTAAGGGACGAGTTTGGTTTTTAAACATTGACTTAATGGATTTGAGTTTGAAGGATTTGGCTCCAAATCTTTCCGAAAATTCCCAGATATTATGAAAGTCCAAAAGAGTGGCTACTGGAGCTGGCAATTTACTTGTTTGAGCAGTGCAAAGCATCACAAGAACAAACATTTAATAAACGTTACCAGTTGAGCAATGAGTTTATATTAGATGTAACACCTCATCGCATAGTCCATTATCACTGCAATCATATACAGCAGTGCTTGAAGTAAACAAGAAACAACCTTCACCGCTCCATCTTAAAGCTGCCATTCTACAAATGTAGAAGTTCAGATTGATTAGTCGTTTTCATGAACTGCAATCATATGATCTACTAAATTTGGCTACAAACTGAAGCAACACAATGCATATTAACTACTGATTTCACAAATATATGAATCCCGTGCAAAATCAAATGGATTATCATCAATGGTTATTACTCGTTCGTGCTTATTCTACAGCAGTACACAAGGCTGCAATAGTTTCATGCTTTATTCTCCTTCCAAATAGTCAATAGTTTTTAACCACCTAGTTCTTTGCAAGACTTAATATAATTCTCACCTGATATCACCAGGATAATCTTCAGTTCTTGATGGAGGAGCACAGAAAATAACATAAGGAACCCGAGTATCTGTCAACATTCCCCTTAAAGATGGTTTTATCCCAACTTTGATCAATTCATCATGACGATCAGATGTCATTGTCTGTCCATAAATCTGAGAGTCTGGATGATCCTGTTAATAAGCAAGAGTAAGGGTAAAAGCGAAAAAATTGATGTCCAAAATATTTGAAGATTATCAAGCAAGAGTAAGGGTAAAAGCAAAAAAATTGGTAAAACAAAACTTCAGGTTTCAAAGAAAATGGCACATCTGCTAAAGGATAAAACCAAAGCTAACTCGAGCTAAGGTAATAGTTTAGCTATGTCATGCTGATAAACTAAAGTTAAATGCAGAGAATCTCAAGTCGTACGATGAACTCATAACATGTGTTCTTTATCTGAGCAACAAATCTCCAGCCCAAAGCACTCTAAGCATTTAATTACCTGCCAGCTGCTTACTGCCTTAACTTGTAGTCTTAATACAGGACTCCAAGCCGTTTAATTATCAACTAGCCACGGTCTTCAACCTTGATTCTCGCAGATAAAGCCTAGACTTGGATAAGAAGCATCAAAGCAAATATAATAAGACTTTGCTAATCACATTTTTTTCCCTCCTAGTGATCGCCAATGACAGCAAAAAAAACACCAATTTAAAATATATAGATCCTTTCCTTATTTTATAATCATCAACAATGTATCTCTCCTTTCACTGTGGTTTATTTTGTTTATTTGACAATACAATCTTTTATCAGGTTATCAACCAAATAATAATCATTATAGAAGGAGACATACGAAAGGAGAATTGTGAGTATGTTCATCTTGTCATCTCGCTATAGTAATTCAATCAGAAAAGGTACAAAATGGAAGGACCACAAATCTTTAAAGAAAAGAAACTAGATCATGCGTGAATATGTTTATAGTGTTAAGAAACTTGTCACAAACCTGCCTCCACTTTTCAGCAACCATTCGACCAAGAACACCTGGTCCTACAATCAGCAAGTCGCTCTCTCCTGTGACGCCAGGGTTTGGACTTTTCAATTCTGCATCAAATGTACCTGCATATGACATAGTATCATTTTAATCCTCTTGCAAATAATCAATTGAAGAGGGTCATGTTCCAGATTAAAATTAAAAAGAAAAAAATTACACAGTTTGCAGAGCAATTAAATTCTATTAGAAGGACAAAAAATCTATTTCACATGCATGCTACTTTATACTCATGGGTTCTTTTCTATATTGTATGACTTTAATCCTATGAATTTAGATTTTCTGTTATGTCCTCCTTTCAACTTAGGTGGAATATAATATTGCTTTCTCTCGGAATCTTTAAAAGTTCCACATAAATGGAGTTCTTTGTTAGCAAAGGATATGCTTGTGAAGTGGTGTCGCTCACAGGAGTTAAACAGAATTATTGCACTCTGCAAAGTAATGCTTTACGGTTAGATTTCCTTATTGACACCCAATCAAACTTTGATGGTTCTCCAACAATATTCAGTTTAGGCAATTAAAAATATTATCAATGTTGTTGCTCACAATTAAGTAGACCACCAAAAACTAGAGAAAATACATGTAAAACAATATTAATAATAAGTCCACCAGTAAGTAAACACCTAGCACCAACTGGACAAATCTAATATTCTCCTTTACAAGATCCAATCAAGGGATTACATTCTTTGTTCTTTTCCTCTTCCACTTTCTACTTCTTCTTTTTTCCCCTCGTGAAAAATGGAAATTAAGATAGAGAAAAACCAGGAAAAAAAAAACTCGAGAGTAAGTGATATCGAAGGCAATAAAACTGATTCATCATTAATTGACATTCCCCACAATGCATCATCCTCTCAAGGATAAAGCGACAGAGAGTCGACGGAGACGGTTGTTGTTATGTTATTCCAGAGAGGGGCTGCAACTAAAAATTTCAGGATAAAATTTTGCTGTTCCCATAATCCAACGACCCACAAATGGGCGTTCACACAAAATCCTAATCTCTAACACAACCCCACAAAGCCCAAGGCGGGGTTCCCCCAAAATCCAATCTTTAACATGCCCAAGTTCCCAAAATCCAACCTTTGGCCAAAATTCCTCCTAAATAATCAACCACCACATGAAAAATCGTCAAATTGGAGATAAAAAAAAAAGCGGGGCGCTGACCTTTGAGGGAGGGAGAGGAGGAGGAGGGCAGCACCATCGAGGCGAGGCCACGTTGACGCAGCGTCGATCGGAAGCCAACGGGGCCCTTTTCGAAGAATGGAAGGGATCGAGGGTTTCTTGGAGACTGAAGAGAGGGGGAGTGGAAGGGTCTAGGGATTGGTGAGGAGATTACGACTACCATCGAGAGGGATGTGGACGAATGCGGGCGGTTTGAAGATAAAACGGGGATATTTGTACTTGGAATATTTGCACATTGGTACGTACAATGTTATTAAATTAAATTTAAGGGGTGTAATTTTGATTAAACTACCACAATATAAAAAAAAGTTTTCTTTCAATATACACCCCAAAATCCATCGTTTGCAAATTTATCGCTTAATCTACGTAATTTGCTAATATTCTCTACATCTTTCACATTGGTTTTTTTACTACCCTCAGTTTACGGCATCATCAGCTAGGGGGCTGTTTGGTTGGGTTTAAAAAAAATCTATCTAATCTAATCTAATCTAATACTAGTATTTAGACCCGTGCAAAGCACGGTTCCTAAAATTTTTTTTTGTAAATATTGAACATGTTATCAAAATAAAGCATTCTGCTTTAGATATGAAGTATAGTGGTGGAACTAAACCGAATAATTAATAAATAGTTTGATTATTATTTGTCCAGATATTCGATCGAGTTCGATTCGATAACTACTTCAATTAGTATTTAAGGCTAGGGTGTAAATATGGGCCTGAATTTTAGGCCGGTGTAGGGATTTTCATGTTTCTTCAATTAAAGATCAATTAGTGGATTCAATTAAAGATCAAATAACTACTCAAAACTGAAACAAAAATAGCACAATAAGGTCAATTATTTCAATGCATAAAAGTGTGAAAATATTTATCTAAAAATTAAATTTGAAAAGTGAAATAAAGTTACCGTTTCATAACTGTGATGAACTGAATTGACCCTCCGATACGATCCTATCAATCATCATCTCTGACATAATCAATCTCCAATCTCTAACCCACAAACAAACAAAACCCATTAAAACTTAGCAACCAAATCTTCATTAAAAAAGCAAAAAAGATTACCTAAATCAAATTTAAACATAAGGATTAGGGATATGATCAGAGTCAGGCACTATTAAGATTAAATATATCAAATTTAATCATTATAAATAGAAATTATAATCTTTACCATGCTAAAAGAAGTAACTAAATAATCCAAAAACCAACAATCTGAGGCGCAAAAAAATAAAATTTAGATCAAATTCATCACCATGATATATATATATATATATATATCAATCAATTCCTCTAGAAACATTGATATTAAAATATAAGTTTTTAAAGGATTTTTCATGTTGCTATGCCGTAATATTCTACTTTTATGTTTTGACACCTCCCACCCCTTCAAAGACTGAACCTCACACATTCAAGTTGAAATGGGAGGAGAGCATCTCATAAAGTCTTAGCCAGTTTCTCCAACAATTCATCAACCTGCTCATCAGTATACCATCCCTGACTAAAAGGTTCCCTCTGATCTCAGAAGCATTCTTGAAACCTTTTGGCCACAGACAGCATCTTGGGAGGTATATCAGCTCAACCCCCGATATCATCCTCAAGCATCTCAACAGCAGTTCATGATCCTTAATATTGCAGGCCATCGTCATTCGGATGTCTTGGCTCTCAATTTCACGAAATGGGACAGGCTGAAATAATCAAGAAGAGAAAAGATGAGACCTTTCTTAAACCCTAATTCAACGCAAAAAAGCAAAGGTAGGGAGAGACCGAAGAGAGACATGCTTCAATTCTCTAAAGCACTCGAGTCCTCCAGGGAAAGTGAAATCATTTAGAGGTTGAGGAGTGACGGAGAATTCAGTGGGAGAACAGATCTCGGTGACGATGAGGAAGCGAACCGCCACCGCCGGCGGAGGACGGTGAGGAGGATTGGAGTTGTTTATGGGATCAGGATCCTCTTTGGACGATGAGAGGGTAGGGCTGGGGATATTACGACAGCGGAAGAGGCGCCATGGGTCATCGTCGGAGCGCTCGGTCGCTCGCATGTGCTTCTCGAGGGTGGCGAGGCGGTTGGCCTCAGCTCTCTGACGGTGCTCCTCCGTGATTTCCACGAGCGTTCATCGATCTCAATTTTTGATTTTTTTTTTTTTGATTTTCTGAATCTTTATCTGAAGAAATATGGAGAGAGAAAGAGAGAGAATGGTGGAGAGTGTCAAAAAAGTGTACGGTTAAAGAATAGTATAACTTAATTTTTTTTAATTATAGTGCAATTAAATAACTTTGTAAAATGTTTATATATAATTTATTAAATAATCTATACTACATATAAAAGAGGATTCAAGTGTTAAAACTTTTGAATTCCTTTTTTGCCTCTCTGATTTAGATATTTTCCAATCTTATCTTTAATTAATTGCACAAAAAGTCTCAATCCTCATTCAATACATATAAATAACATGCTCAATATAATAAATAAAAATATTATAGTAAATGTAGGACATATGGATAATTGATATGATACATATGTCAAATTAATACTACTACATGTTTCATTTGCAAATAATGTGTCAACTTAAAATGCCATTAGTGCATGCATTATGCATACTTGAATCATGAGTTACATTTAAATTGTAGTCTTTATTTTAGGAGCAGCTAGTGTTATACCCGCGCCATGCTGCAGAAATATTTAAAAAATTAGTCTACTTCCATATTTTTTGAGTTGGATAGACTTTACTTTATTTGCTCTAAATGCTCGAGCAATATGTGAAAAATTAAAGATGCTAAAAAAATAAAAATAATTGAAACATAATTGGACATATCTAAATAATATATATATATATATCATTCTCCCTTTAAAAGAGGGAGTACTAGAAAAACTTTCTCTACCCCAAAATATCCTTCATCTTTCATTAATTTAACAAAGTTATCCTTTCTTTATTTAATTTTATTAAGAAGAATGATTCATGAAGAAATATGTATTTAATTATTAAATTAATTGTACACAATTGTTGGTTATAGGGTTGATTAAATGTGACCATTTATCTTCTCTTATATATACTAATGTACCATCTTTTCTTATTAAATTGCCCGGTTGTAATCATAATTAGATATTAATGTTAAAGTAGAAGGTTGACTATTTATAATAGCTAACAATCAGTTCTTTCACTGCACTTAGCTCCCCCTCTCATTTTTTGTCACCGCTTCAAATTATTTTTCCGCAACGAGCTTTCCATTCTTTCTTCTTTTTTATTAATTCCGCCGCTTCAATTCCTCTTCCAAATGAAAATCATTTCCAACCTTACAACTTCTGTTCAAAATATTAACATAACTCTCACTTCCTTTTTCTATAATAAAACTATGTCCGAAGCCATTGTAGACAATCATATTTCTTGAGAAGAAGCGCCCTGGCATCAACCCTATTTGAAAGCTGTGATAAGGTAATTGACCACCTCCTATTTCATTTGATCTTAAATTTTTTGTTGTTCTTTAGATATGTTTTGATTCGATTGTAATAATTTAGTTTTCTTAAACACTTTAAGTTTTAATTACTCACAATTTGATTTGTATGATGATTGAAATTTTAATGTGAATCCAACATTTTTACTTAATTGAGATTCTCTATTATTTGGTGCATGCTTCCGACTTTTCTCTCTCAAAAAGCATTCAAAAGGTCAGTTCTTTTTCGCTCCTTCCATTTCCATTTCTCTTCTTGCTGAAATTCTTTTTGCTACAGTTTCATTGTTGACTGCGATTCATTTCTTGATAGTAGCAAGTGTTGAACCTATGTTGAAGTTGCCTTACACGGGTGGAAATAACACCTCTAGACCAAGTATAACACAAGATTACATTAAAAAAGCTGTCATCTTGTCATGATTCAGTTGATTTGTAGTGCCTACAGTGGAGTGAGGTTTTGATTTTTTACCTAATGTATTTTCTTTCTTCACTTTTTAGGTGAAATGAAGATTTTTTTTCATGGAGTATAAATGTATTATTATTGGTTTCAAGTTTATTATATGAACACCAAGGGGAGAAATGTTTAGGGATCTATGTTTTTCCTCGAGTATAAATGTACTATTGTTGGCTTTCAAGTGTATTATTTGGCTTTCAAGGTGGATTTTTTTCATGTTAAGTTTCTTGGTAATGTGATAGTACTTTAATTGACTAGGACATATTTGTATATTTATTGAACATTATTAATATTTCCTATAAATAGGGTCACGGTAGGGATTCAAGTGGTAATATTTATATTTGGGAGAGATTATCGTTAACGCTGCTGGCTGAAATGGATGGCCTAGAGCAGACAACAGTAAACCTCATCTCATTTATTTTCTTAATTAGGAAGCAAGAAAATTATTAATTATGAACTGTCTTTGATCAATTTTGTTCTAAAGACCCCGTTGATATGTAGGGAATTATTGTATTGGTTGCTGCACATCATCCATAGGCATTTAAGCATCCTAGACACTTTGATTTGGTATGTATTCATCTTACATGGTCACATGCTAATAGTTGAATTAATGTTAACTAAAAGTATGACTTATGCAATTTAGCCTTTTAGTTCAAAAGTTTCAGAATGTTCTTGGTTTATTTGCTTTCATCAAAGCAGGATCAATTTTTTTAACGAATACCTACGGACACTCATTAGGTAACGACAGATCGATATAGAAAAAAGAATAGCAAGTGAGTCTCCCTTTGATTTCCTCTAATTTCTCTCATTACCTCCTCTCTCTCTCTCTCTCTCTCTCTCTCTCTCTCTCTCATGGTTCTTTATGAATATGCCCCCTATTTACAACACAATAAAGTGTGCACTTCATCCATTTAATTTCCTAAAATCAATGATCTCTTTCCAAATTTGATAGTGTTACTTGTAGATATACACCATATATTATCAGTAAATTTTGGATGGACCCCTTGTAGACTATTGTTGTAGTAGGAATTCTAATGATACTCGCGCAATGTGAGTGTTGCTATGACTTGCATCGTTAGGTCGCCACGTGTGGTGAAGCCCAACCTAACCCCAATTTAAGCCTATTAGAAAAGTAAACCACACCCCACCCTTTTACTTTTAGGGTGAGTGTCCGAAGACAATCCATAAAGGTGAATGTCCTTAGACTTTTTGTTTCTGCAGGTAGACCTCCTAACTAAAACTATTTTTGACGCTTTTACCTTCAAAAATAAGCATTTTTTATTTTTTATTTTTCTTTGGACAAATAGATATTTAGATGGTAAAAGAGTCAAAAATTTACTATAGGATATTTATTTGCGATTAGGCAATAGTACAAGGGATCTAACTACAATTAAATCAATTGAAACATTAGCAAGCTTAATCTATAAAATTGTTGATGTCTAGACTGTACAAATAATTTGTATTTTCAACAAATAACCTATGATGATATACATTTTCATTATGTCTTAGGTGTTGTACGCTGCCACCACCGGACAAAGAAGAACGTTGTGAAATTCTATCCACATAAAGAAAATGAGTTATATATATATTGGCTATTTATGGTTTGTTTTTAAACTATTTTTGCTTAATATTCCTGATCCTTTTTTCCTCAACTTTTACTATTAACAACACACATTTCACTCTTTCGCATTCATATTTGTTGTTAGTTTTTGTTTTCAAAAGTATAATATGGATTTTTCTACTTTCAGTATGTGAAGGTAGGCAAAGAACACTTCTAAGACCCCTTATGGTGTATATATATATATATATATATATATATATATATATATATATATAATCTTGACAACATTGATATACTATCTTCAGGCATTATGTCATGGATATATCCTACATAATTTGCATCCAACTTCCACTACTGCCATTCACTACGTTTTGATGACAAACCTAATTTTTCATAACTTAAAAGAATATTCTGTGACCTTTTTATTCGCGAGGATAAGGTATTTTGGTAACTCATATTGTTCCTGTTGACGAGGAATTTTGTGCTGATGGCTGGTTTAGATATCTGTAATTCTCAAGCAAGACGTTGAATGATATTGAAGTATCATCAATCACAAATTGCTATCACTCCTCCACGACCTCTTGTAAGTCTTGCATATATAGGCTTAATTTCTGGTAGATAGATTTTCATTTGTTTTGATTTCTTTTTTCTCTATCATAACAACACCTTGCTCATTTTTTATCTTCTATATAGGGTTCTGGAGCATGACCTAGACCTGTGTTGGCACCAGCTCTTGGTAATGTCAAAAGACAATTTGGTAGTTGATTTTGCTAACTATTCATTTGGGAGTCTTCTGTTAAGTTTGTTACATCTATTTATGTCGTAGAATACATCCTGTTTCACTTTTTTTATTAAAAAATTTCCTTTTTCATGCTTGCTCCAGTACATGTTCTATCTATTTTCAGACCAAGTGCTTCTGTGCCACTCAGTTATTGTGTTTCATTAACATGGTCATTTGTTCATAGATCTAATATAGATAAAATGTGTTTATAATATCTTTATTTTTTGAACTACTGCCAAAAATACCTTTCCCAGACTAGCAATTACTAAACTTCGTACTTGAAAACTTTAATTTAGGTGGTAAAGAAGGGAGAACAAGTGGCTGCTTAGCATACCCTTCTCGTCGCCGTGCATCGGGACAAGTCGTAAATGCAGGCAGCTTACTAAAAAAACACGGGTAGCAAATGATTCAAAAGAAGCTTTGGTGAGTCGATAGTTCAATATGTTATTGTTTCTTACCTGTGATAAGTCAGCTTCAATGGATCTATGCGACATCTGAATTTTATTCTAATAAGAAACTTATTGGAGCCCAATTTGAGAGTGAACTCTACAGGAGAAATATCAAATAAAGTTGATCCATATCTGTAAAAAAAATATGAAATTCTTTTTAGTTATAGTATTATGGTTTTTCTCCTTTGGTTTCATCTGCAATTGATTTTATTAATGATAGAAGTGTTATCTTAAGAGTATGAATCTTTGGTTCTTTGCTTTCTCAAAAATTCTTGCTCTATACTATCTTCGTAGTTTTTTTAGCATCTTACAATTTACTTTGATTCGATGAATTTCATAGACATGTAATCAAAAAATCTCACGCTCCTAATAGGCATAAGTAGCTTACCGCTCGAAAAAAATTAGAACCATTAAAGCTCAAAATATCCAATGATAAAGAGAGATACTTATAGTATCTCTACTATTTGTTGCATGACTATTATTTGTTTTGAGGAGAGAGAAACAAGTAAGACTAAAGCAAAAAATTGATGCCACTATTTTAGTAACATTTATATTGGATTATTATGATAAAATAGGTCGTCTACTGTCATATGTATATAGATAGCATTGGTTGATTGAAACTCAATGTTGTATATCAAATAAAATTCTTTTATAAAATTATTCATTGTTTTCTATTGTTAAGGATGCAAACAATCTATTATCACCAAGTTGATACATAAATGTAATTTCATTATTCAATCCTTTTGAATTTTTAAATTCTATCCATATGTTTGACACATGGTTTAAATTAAATAAATCTTAATGAAATGAATCAATAATAAAAGAATAAATTAAAAATTTACCACGTGCATTGCACGTGCAATCCAAATAGTACTATTATAAAAGTGGGTTGGGATGTTAAAATATTTCTTCCCAAAGTGCCCTCAAATTTATGTTAAAACATATACATACATAACATAACACATACATAAAACATACAAATTTATGTTAAAACGCATACATACAAAACATAACACATAACACATACATAATAAAACATAATGATAATTATTATTTATAGGTAACACTTAATGACGGTTTCATAGATACATGCCTATGTTACAATTTATTATTCGTAAATTTTTTGCAGTAACGCTTGCCGAATTAATGTCATCATGTTTCAATTAAACCTCCATTTCATGTGTAACCACTTTCATATGTAATAAATGTCATCAATTACAATTGATGTCATAATATAGTGCCCATTTCATGTGTAACCACTTTCATATGTAATAAATGTCATCAATTACAATTGATGTCATAATATAGTGCAACATTAATGTCATAATAAAGTGGACATCAATTACAATTGATGTCATAATATAGTGCAACATTAATGTCATAATAAAGTGGACATTTGATACATGCCAACGGGCCCGTGGGCCCACGGCTTGCACGTGCCAATGGGCCCGTGGGCCCGGGGTGTGACACAGAATCAGCTCGTGGATATCATGACCAAGTCGTTAGCCCGGACCTACTTCGAGTTCCTGTAGTCCAAGCTGCAAACCGTTTCACGCCCTTAGCTTGCGGGGGCGTATTGAAGATATTTATAGGTCATTATGTGGTGATAATTAGTGCATATTAGATAATATCTTTAGATATTTAGATAGATATTAGATACAATCTTTAGAGATTTAGATACATACTTTCCGTATCTTGTAACCTCGATATATATACATACTCTCCATGTATATTGATTAGTTGTGAAATACAAAGATTATTATTCTCTAAAATAAGATAGTATCAAAGCAATCCAAGTTCAAATCCCACTAGCTACGAATATTAATCGGATTTTCTAAAAATTAACACTGCTGCGCGAGTCCAATTTTAGTCCATAAAAAAGGACATTCAACCTGCGGGCGCATATCAGAATTAATATAAAACTATAACTTTTGACCCTCATCATACCTTTAAAATTTTAGTGTAATGATTAGAGGGACTTAATTTAAGAGTCATCACCAAACATGTTTTGTTATGTTTGAGAAAACATATACAGTTGGTGAAGTATTATTAATCTTAAAAATAAGGGTATTATGCACTAAAAATTATGTGTTGTAGGCGTCTAAAAATACTTATAGATATCCAAATACAACTCAAAGCAAAGAGAATACAATGAATGTCATTATCTAAGTTAGAGGGGATTATCCAAAGCCAAAAGAAGCAAAGGAACAGGTGAAACAACATAGAAGAACAAAATGAAGACCCGCAACAGCGAGCACTAACGCGCATAGGCGCGGCATTGGAAGGTGTGGTGCAAGCCATGTTGGATGCTTTGTTCATGAAAATGCAATTTTTGCCTTTCTGAATAGTCCCACATTGGAAAATGAGATGAATAGTATAGGGTATATAATGGTTCTCTCCTTATTGGGCTTTGAATAGTATTTTGGGTTTTGTGGGCTTTGCATATCTACCTCACACAAGCGCGCACGCCTCGCTCGCCCCGCCGCACCGCACACGCACACATTTTTGCTTCTCAAACTTTTATTTTTGCACGTTTTACACGTTTGTAACAGTTGCATGCGGGTAACGGAAGCAAGATTTGTGCGTAACAGTCCCTTAGATTCAGCGGGGGTTACACCTCTCCTCACATATATAAGCAGACTTGGAGCTCATTCAGAGACACACCAAAGAAGAGAAGAACTTCTAAGCTCTCTTCTTTCTCTACTCTCATTTCTCCAAGAAATTTCGGCTACATATTTATATTTATATTTTGGGCAACCATTTTTGTCTGAGCATAAGCTCTGTGACTCACGCCTGAGTGCAGAGGCCGGCCGATTCCGGGGTTTTTACCGCTAGGGGAGAGGGGACAAATTACGTCAGGGCGATAGGTGGGTCCTTAATCTTCTAGGGCAGTGACATCACGACTGCTCACGATCAGGCCTGAATTTTCTAACTCTTTAATTTGGATTTTATATTATTATATTCCTGTTTTGACAGCAATCTAGAAGATTAAACCAAAATTTCTTGCTGTTTATTTTAAACAAAAAAAATTTAAAAAAAAATTACTGTTCATCGGGATTACTGTTCACCCGAATCTTCATTGTAATTACTTGTTGTATTAGTTAATTGTTTTAATTTGTTACATCTAAATTAGTTTAAAATAATAATAATAATAATAATTCTTTGCTGTTTCTGTACTTAATTTCTGCATCTGTCACTTTTCATATATATAGTAAAGAAACAAAAAATCTTTAAGTGAACCGGTTCAAGTTTCTTGGATTAGTTGGTGTCTAAGGCAAGGTTTAAGGGTTGCGTCAAGCGCTCTGCAAGAAACGAGGTACTTAATAGATCTTTGATCAACCTCTAGTACTATCCTTACCTGGCCAAACTACTCGAGTAAAACTTTTATCTTTTCACTTTCAGAGTTTTTTGATTTAAAGCAGGTTTAATTAAGTTTCTGGTCTAGTAATATTGACAAAATCCTTTATTATATCAGATTCCATCTACCTAGACTAGTAAACTTGAATTGGACTTATGGCAATTCCTGATCATTCAAAAAATGTCAAACCTGAGAAGTTCACCGGTGTTAAGTATAAATGGTGGGCTAGTCAGATGAAATACTGGCTCACTATCTTAGGTCTTTTATCTGCTATTGATACTTCTGAGTCATCTACTAGTGGTTCTCAACCTTTGACTCCTGATCCTGCTCAACCTGCTCCTTCCACTTCTGGTTCTGGTGCTAGCTCCTTTTCTAGCTCTATGAAACCAGAAGAAATCAACTATCATTATTGTCATAGGATTCTTAGTGCACTTACGGACAACCTTTATGACATATATTATGAGTTCAAAAGTGCAAAAGACATATGAAATGCTCTTGAAGCAGAATATGGCTATGATGATGCCGGAATTCTGCGTTTCACCTCCTCCTCCTTCAATAAGTTCATGATGGTTGATGACAAGCCCATTGATGAACAAATTCATGAATTCCTAGATTTCCTCCGTCATCTCCAATCAAAAGGAAACACTTTTACTGACGATTATAAAGTTTCCTGTTTGATTGATAAACTCCCTCCCTCATGGTCTAGATTTGCTGGAGATCTCCGACACAAGCAAGGAGATCTAACCTTAACTGAAGCCCTCAAGGCTATTCGTATTGAAGACCAGCATAGGCAAAATTCCACAACCAAGAGTGAATCAAAAGCTAAAGTAAACTTGGTAGAGGATAAGCCTAAATCTAGGAATTTCAAACCCAAATGGAAGAAATTCAAGAAAAACAAACAATCTTTTAACAAATCCTCCTTCAAATCAAATCCCAATTCTTCCAGCCATAAGTCTGATGAGAAGTTCTGCTTTGTCTGTGGTAGAACCAACCACATGGCTCACAACTGTTTCTTTTGGAAGAAGGAACCGGCCAAACCTGCCCCTAAAGGAAATGGATCCAACAAAGTTAATATGATTGAAATGAATCCAACCTCCTTCAGGTTAGCCTCTTCATCTCATCTTGTAAATTCTCTAACTTCTTCCACTGATTAGTATTTGGATTCCGGAGCAAATATCCACGTCTGTAATGACAGCTCTTGGTTTTCAAATTATCAGGAATCACGTGGAGGAAGCATAAGCTTAGCAGATGACTCCACTAAATCAATAATAGAAAGTGGACGTATAGAGCTCACCATGACTTCTGGAAAATCTCTTCATCTGCAAGGCGTTTATCATGTTCCTTCTCTCCGTTGCAATTTGATTAGTGAATCTCTTCTTCTTAGAGCTGGTTATAGGATTGTAAAAGAATCCAACAAATTTGTGATTACAAAGAGTAATGTTTTCATAGGAAAAGGTTTTATCTGTAATGGCATTTTCAAACTCAATGTAATCAATTCCAGTTCTAATGAAATTTTTGAGTCTTCGACTGAATATTGCCAAGAACACAGTATTATTCATGAGGTTACTGCTCCCTATACACCACAGTCTAACGGGGTAGCTGAACGAAAGAATAGAACCCTAATGGACATGATGAACTGTATGTTACTCAGTTCAGGAGCACCTGAAAATCTCTGGGGTGAAGCTCTTCTTTCTGCTTGCTTCATTCTCAATAGGATTCCCCAGAAAAATTATGATACAACTCTTTATGAATATTGGAAGGGGAGATCTCCTAATCTGAATTTCTTCCGGGTTTGGGGTTGCTTGGCTAAAGTAGCTATTCCCAAACCTAAGAAGAGAAAAATTGGTTCTAAGACTGTAGATGCTGCTTTTATTGGATATGAACTAGATAGCAATGTTAACAGATTTCTAGTCATTAACTCTGAAATCAGTGACATATCCAACAATACCATCATTGAAGCAAGAGATGCAGTCTACTTTGAAAACATCTTTCCTTTCAAATCTAAAATCTCAGAAAATCCCCGATCATCTCTTCCTTCTGATCTACCATCTTCCAGTTCTTCTCAACTTTTTGATATTGAACCTCGAAGAAGCAAAAGAGGTAGAATCGAAAAGGATTTTGGAGAAGACTTCCTAACCTTTCTTGTTGAAGGTGATCCAAGCTCATTCCAAGAAGCAATGGATTCACCTGAATCTCCTTTCTGGAAAGAAACCATTGATAATGAGATTAAATCTATCATGGAAAAACATACTTGGATACTCACCGAATTACCTCCAGGTTGTAAACATATTGGTTGTAAGTGGATATTCAAGAAGAAACTCAGAGCTGATGGTTCCACAGATAAATTTAAAGGTAGATTATTAGCTAAAGGCTATACTCAACAAAAGGGCATTGATTATTTTGATACATATTCTCCTGTAGCCCGAATCTCAACTATCCGAGTATTATTAGCCTTTGCTGCTATCCATATGCACCAACCTGAAGGCTTCATTACCAAGACTGCTTTCCTGAATGGTGATTTAGATGAAGAAATCTATATGCACCAACCTGAAGGCCTCATTGCCAAGGGTCAGGAAAACAAAGTCTGTAAGCTTGTTAAATCTTTGTATGGTCTTAAACAAGCTCCTAAACAATGGCACCAGAAATTTGACAACGTCATTGCACAATATGGCTTCACTGTGAATGAATACGATAAATGTGTCTATTCTAAAGTGATAAACAATGACTATGTCATTCTCTGTCTCTATGTTGATGATATCCTTATCTTTGGAACAACACTTGAATTAATTTCAAAGGTTAAGGATTATCTTTCCAAAAACTTTGATATGAAAGACTTAGGTCTTGCAGACATGATACTTGGAATGAAAATCTCTAGAGACACTAGAGGAATATCTTTGAGTCTTTCCCATAGCATTGATAAAATGCTAATCAAATTCAACTTTCATAACTCTAAACTTGTTTCCACACCTTATGATTCTTCTATATCCTTGAAGAAGAATGAAGGTGAACCTGTCTCCCAGCTAAAATATTCTCAGATGATTGGATCTCTTCTTTATATATCCAACCGAACCAGACCAACCTGTCTCCCAGCTAAAATATTCTCAGATGATTGGATCTCTTCTTTATATATCCAACCGAACCAGACCCGATATAGCTTATGCTGTAGGAAGACTGAATCGGTATACTAGCAACCCTAGCAAAGATCATTGGACTGCCTTAGAAAGAGTATTCAAATATCTGAAAGGCACAATTGACTATTGCTTGACTTACACTGGTTATCCTGATGCTATAGAAGGGTATAGTGACGCCAACTGGGTCACAGATTCCAACAGTGTAAAGTCTACATCTGGATATGTATTTCTTTTTGGTGGTGCTGCTGTATCCTGGAAATTATGTAAGCAAACAGTAATTGCCAGGAGCACCATGGAATCTGAGCTGATTGCTCTTGATACTACTTGCACAGAAGCCGAATGGTTAAAAGATCTTCTATCTGAACTTCCTTTGGTCCCTAAACCCTCTCCTCCTATTTCCATTCACTCTGATTCTAGATCTACCATAGAGCTTCTAAAGCAAGTACATGTAAATAAAAAACATAACAGACATATTCAAATAAGATATAAGTCTGTACAACGCCTGTTAGGCAAAGTTGTGATCTTGGACTTTGTAAAGTCTGAGAAAAATCTTGCTGACCCTTTGACTAAGGGATTATCCAGGAATGTGGTTCTGGATTCATCGAGGGAGATTGGGTTAAGCCTATAAATGAGGTCACTGACAGCGGCAACTCAACCCTTATGTGGAGACGTAGTCCCAATGTCGGTTCAATGTGGTAGAAACAAGCTGGACAAGTGACTCTCGTGTGGAGCATCGACCTAGATATATTTATATATCATTATATAGCATTTACTACTACCACTTCTCTATGATGACGATGCTCTTATGATACAGCTGGCTAGGCTGAGTTTTACTCTTAATAAGTCCAACGTGTATATTGTGGGGGGTATTAAATAAACAGCTGTAGTACCCTTTGAGGATTGGGGGGGGGGCAGGGCTGACCCCTGGAAAACTCTCATGAGTCGTTTTTTGTGAGCATGGCCTTTAACGCTCAACCCGCTTAGCTCAATAGATGAAAACGTATTGTGTGTGTGTTTTTATCAATACCTGATCCAAGGGGCCTAATTCAAGGCCTAGTCCATTATGTCCCTCAGGTGGCGATGAACTCACTAAGGAAAGGTTTAAAGCCGAAAGCTACCTCTCCCGAATTCACGATACGAAAGGTTGCTCAACCTACATTTATTTTGTGATTTATTTATTGATTTATTATTTTGAATTTTCAGTCAATATTGCCTTTTGGGGGGGGGGACCGTTGGATGCTTTGTTCATGAAAAGGCAATTTTTACCTTTGTGAATGTTTGCGTCAAAAGTTGGTTTTGTCATGGAATTCATTATATCTTCAGTCGATTACAATAAATTCAAAAGAAATAGCATTTTTATAAGACTTCTTTTACACAACAAAATGAAAATTACAACTCTTGAGAAACAAACGCAGGATCGTTGTTTGGATCACTGCTTGCGTGGGATCTTTGCCTGTGCCGGGGGTGCGTTAGCCCGTGGACCACCAAATCACAGATTCTGATCGAATCGTGAGGGGTTTATGATTCTGACTTCGTTTATCGAAGTGAGAACTTGAAACGATATCTTATCAAGGTAAGATAGTCGTTCTTCTTAAAATCAAGTCAAAGCCTGAATATCAAGGAGTTGCCAGAAGCTCGAGTACTCTGCCCTCTCTGCTCTGGAATCAGCCTATGGATGCTCTTTGATCAGCCTTGGATCTCTGCTGGAAGCCCCCTCAAAGAAATCACCTCGGGGGTATTTATAACCTCTGTATGAATAGTGCTCGCGAGACAGCTGACCAAGATGGGAATTTGAGACGATCCTAACTGTTTAAAGGTTTGATCGTTCAATTTGTGGACCTCTCGTTCATGGAACGAATCGAGAGGGGATTTTGGCTTTGGTCCTAACTGTTTAAAGGTTTGACCAAGATGGGAATTTGAGACGATCCTAACTGTTTAAAGGTTTGATCGTTCAATTTGTGGACCTCTCGTTCATGGAACGAATCGAGAGGGGATTTTGGCTTTGGTCCTAACTGTTTAAAGGTTTGACCAAGATGGGAATTTGAGACGATCCTAACTGTTTAAAGGTTTGATCGTTCAATTTGTGGACCTCTCGTTCATGGAACGAATCGAGAGGGGATTTTGGCTTTGGTCCTAACTGTTTAAAGGTTTGACCAAGATGGGAATTTGAGACGATCCTAACTGTTTAAAGGTTTGATCGTTCAATTTGTGGACCTCTCGTTCATGGAACGAATCGAGAGGGGATTTTGGCTTTGGTCCTAACTGTTTAAAGGTTTGACCAAGATGGGAATTTGAGACGATCCTAACTGTTTAAAGGTTTGATCGTTCAATTTGTGGACCTCTCGTTCATGGAACGAATCGAGAGGGGATTTTGGCTTTGGTCCTAACTGTTTAAAGGTTTGACCAAGATGGGAATTTGAGACGATCCTAACTGTTTAAAGGTTTGATCGTTCAATTTGTGGACCTCTCGTTCATGGAACGAATCGAGAGGGGATTTTGGCTTTGGTCCTAACTGTTTAAAGGTTTGACCAAGATGGGAATTTGAGACGATCCTAACTGTTTAAAGGTTTGATCGTTCAATTTGTGGACCTCTCGTTCATGGAACGAATCGAGAGGGGATTTTGGCTTTGGTCCTAACTGTTTAAAGGTTTGACCAAGATGGGAATTTGAGACGATCCTAACTGTTTAAAGGTTTGATCGTTCAATTTGTGGACCTCTCGTTCATGGAACGAATCGAGAGGGGATTTTGGCTTTGGTCCTAACTGTTTAAAGGTTTGACCAAGATGGGAATTTGAGACGATCCTAACTGTTTAAAGGTTTGATCGTTCAATTTGTGGACCTCTCGTTCATGGAACGAATCGAGAGGGGATTTTGGCTTTGGTCCTAACTGTTTAAAGGTTTGACCAAGATGGGAATTTGAGACGATCCTAACTGTTTAAAGGTTTGATCGTTCAATTTGTGGACCTCTCGTTCATGGAACGAATCGAGAGGGGATTTTGGCTTTGGTCCTAACTGTTTAAAGGTTTGACCAAGATGGGAATTTGAGACGATCCTAACTGTTTAAAGGTTTGATCGTTCAATTTGTGGACCTCTCGTTCATGGAACGAATCGAGAGGGGATTTTGGCTTTGGTCCTAACTGTTTAAAGGTTTGACCAAGATGGGAATTTGAGACGATCCTAACTGTTTAAAGGTTTGATCGTTCAATTTGTGGACCTCTCGTTCATGGAACGAATCGAGAGGGGATTTTGGCTTTGGTCCTAACTGTTTAAAGGTTTGACCAAGATGGGAATTTGAGACGATCCTAACTGTTTAAAGGTTTGATCGTTCAATTTGTGGACCTCTCGTTCATGGAACGAATCGAGAGGGGATTTTGGCTTTGGTCCTAACTGTTTAAAGGTTTGACCAAGATGGGAATTTGAGACGATCCTAACTGTTTAAAGGTTTGATCGTTCAATTTGTGGACCTCTCGTTCATGGAACGAATCGAGAGGGGATTTTGGCTTTGGTCCTAACTGTTTAAAGGTTTGACCAAGATGGGAATTTGAGACGATCCTAACTGTTTAAAGGTTTGATCGTTCAATTTGTGGACCTCTCGTTCATGGAACGAATCGAGAGGGGATTTTGGCTTTGGTCCTAACTGTTTAAAGGTTTGACCAAGATGGGAATTTGAGACGATCCTAACTGTTTAAAGGTTTGATCGTTCAATTTGTGGACCTCTCGTTCATGGAACGAATCGAGAGGGGATTTTGGCTTTGGTCCTAACTGTTTAAAGGTTTGACCAAGATGGGAATTTGAGACGATCCTAACTGTTTAAAGGTTTGATCGTTCAATTTGTGGACCTCTCGTTCATGGAACGAATCGAGAGGGGATTTTGGCTTTGGTCCTAACTGTTTAAAGGTTTGACCAAAATGGGAATTTTGTGAGGGAAGATTGATCTAAAGAGGTGATCGAATCTCATCTCAGCAAAAGAGTATTCGGAAGTCATAGTAGGAGTTTAGTGTTTATCACTTTGTTCATAATGATCGGGGTTATCCCTAAGAATATTACATTTAACATTCTTCCGGGAACTTCCCGTTACATGAATTATCCACCCCCAGCTTTCTTTGCAAAACTGGGTGTAACGAGGAGTACGTTATCCTCAGTCGCATGTTCGGGTTATCCTTAAGAATATAAGATTCTCCAGGAACTTCCCGTTATATAAATCATCCACCCCAGCTTCCCTTGCGAAACCGGGTTTAACATTGTACTCAGTTGGATAATCGAGAAGCAGTTTATACTCATATGCTCTTTGGAGTGTGGGGAAACAGTTTATACTCGTGCACCCACTGGAGTTATATGGTCGTCTTTACTCGACTTCTTTCGCCGTTATGACGCCGGAGGCTTGGATCTTGTTTTTGAGTCCAAAGCAAATCTCGGTGGGATGAAGAACCCTTCTGTGGTACGCACAGTAGTTTGGATCCGTAATCCTCTTAGCTCCATCCTGATCTTTAATAGGTGGTAGTTCGATTTTGTCATTGGCGAGGAGGTATTCCAAGATGGCTGGAGCTTCATCATCTTCGAAAGAATATTCCTTTTGAAACCTCGGATCGAGAGTCGCATTCTCAACGATTGCAGATGTCATTGGTTGGCCTCTCTCAGCTTTCTTTCTTTTAAGAAAGTGTTCAGCTTGTTCACCCCGAGATTTTAACTCCTTCCAAGTTGTGGATGGCACGACCCCCAGAGCTTCCAGGACATCGATGGAGAGGTTATTGTGGCATGTTTGCAGGATGAACTCCTCTGTAATAGGATCTCTGCAATTCATTGCTTTGCCACGGAAGCGCTTGACAAAATCGTCGACTGGCTCTCCGTCTTTTTGCTTCTCATCTAAAAGGGTTCCGACTGACACTTCGGTATCATCATCGAAGAAGTTGCTGAGGAACAAACTTTCCATGTCCTCCCAGCAACTGATGCTCCCTGGCTTGAGCCGTCGGTACCAATCGAAAGCGGACCCACGAAGGGTGCCAACGAATGACCGAACCATTAAAGCCTCGTTTCCAGAAATCATGCCTAAATGAGACTTAAAATAAATCAAGTGTTGAATAGGCGAGCTCTTCCCCTCAAACGGTGTGAAGTTAACCAGATTGAATTTGGCTGGGTATGGTATTGAATCCCATTCTCTTGGATAGGGACACGGAATACCTGTCTTTTTCCCTTCTTGAGCCGTCATCAAAGCGTTGATTTTGTTTTCAAGCTCTTTCATTTTCTCGTCCTCGTCTATGTCTTCATTCGAAGGACGTCGAGGAGAATGAGTTAGACCACCCCCTGTGAGAGGTGCCATTGAACCACTCCCAATATCGTTATTGGGAGAATGTGTTAAACCACCCCCAGCGTTATTGTCATTAGGAGATGTATCAGCCATAATGACTTCATCCACTTCTGGATCACTGTCATCTGGCGACTGGATTCAGCTCGCTGACTGGACTCAGGAGGTTGAGGCCGTTGAGTTAGCACTTCTCTCATTTGTTGGATAGCTAGCTCCATCTCTGTCTTCATCTCAGCTCTGATTTCTTCACGTTGCTTCGCTAGAGCTTCTTGAAGCATTTGAGCAAATTGATCAGAGGTGATCGTGAGTACTTCTCTGGTTTGTCCTGTGCTAGACATTGTATCATCAGAAGCGATTGCAGAACAAGTGTCCGAGAATTCATCCTCCGAGGACATTCCTTCTTGCATTCTCTTGTAGTCTCTGCGTCTGATGGCTCCTAATTGGAGTCGAGACATCCTTTGAGCAATTCTTGGATTGACTCTTCCTCTCGGGGAAAAGTCAGGATTTGAGTCACTTGAATGCCGCTTAGACTTTCTTTTATCAGCCACGTTGATGGTGACTTCAGGGAATTCATCATCTTGGGCAGCTGATTTTCTCTCGCGGAAATGTCTCGGCTTAGGCTTCGACGATACAGAGACTCTTCGTGGGATGGCTTCTCGTTTGAAACAGTCACATTCTGATAATGCTGCTTTAACGAGTCGCGCACAGGAACAACGAGAGTTTATCTCTCGAATAACTCTCTTTCGGAAATTATTCACAACCCTAACTTGATAATACGATTCATCGGTATGATTGCCAAAAAATCGTATCGTCTGTTGGCATGACCTCCCAGGTATGACGATATCATTTATTTTCTTAGGAGCTTTATCAGTGAAGTCATCTTGGAGTTATGGAAAGATCAGTACCCAGTTAAGAGATTCTTAGATTAAAAATCCAAAAGAAGGTAACTTCTATAAAGATTTAAGCAAAATGAACTATTGAAACAGACGGGGGTTTCTAAATGGAAGGTCGGCTAGTGATGTCGGGTTATCCACAACTTAAGAAGGATTTATCGGATGAGGCATATCGTACATCTAGACACATCGAAAATGTACAAAGAGTTGAAAGGACGTGTTAACGGAGCGGCGTGCGTAAGGAGATTTTGAAATATGTAGCTAAATGTTCTACCTTCTAATAAGTGAAGGCAGTACGTCAGAGACCAGCTAGAACCCTACAGCCTTTACCCATTCCAGAGTGAAAGTGGGAAGATATATCTATGAATTTCATTAAAGGGATGCTAAGATCAAAGAAAGAAAATGAATCTTTTGGATGATAATTGATTCGTTGATGTAGTCGGTGAAATTTTGCTGTGAAAACGACTTGTACAGTGGAGATGTATGCAAAGATATTTGTCCAGGAAATAGTATGATTTCATGAAAGTTGGTTTTGTCATGGAATTCATTATATCTTCAGTCGATTACAATAAATTCAAAAGAAATAGCCTTTTTATAAGACTTCTTTTACACAACAAAATGAAAATTATAACTCTTGGGAAACAAACGCAGGATCGTTGTTTGGATCACTGCTTGCGTGGGATCTTTGCCTGTGCCGGGGGTGCGTTAGCCCGTGGACCACCAAATCACAGATTCTGATCGAATCGTGAGGGGTTTATGATTCTGACTTCGTTTATCGAAGTGAGAACTTGAAACGATATCTTATCAAGGTAAGATAGTCGTTCTTCTTGAAATCAAGTCAAAGCCTGAATATCAAGGAGTTGCCAGAAGCTCGAGTACTCTGCCCTCTCTGCTCTGGAATTAGCCTATGGATGCTCTCTGATCAGCCTTGGATCTCTGCTGGAAACCCCCCTCAAAGAAATCACCTCGGGGGTATTTATAACCTCTGTATGAACAGTGCTCGCGAGACAGCGTTTGCTGTCTCGGCGGGCGAGACAGCGTTTGCTGTCTCGCTGGCCGAGACAGTGTTTGCTGTCTCGCCCAGCGAGACAGTAAATTTGCTGTCTCGCCCAGCGAGACAGTAAATACTGTCTGACAGTTTCTCGCTGTAACTGCCTTCCCACGTTTTAAACTCCGTTATTCTGGTGGTTATCAACGTGATTCTCGCCCACGATACTCCCCACGTTCTTGAACAGTTGGTGGCCACGTATCGGCGGTTATAAAGGCGAGACAGTAAATTCTGTCTCGCACGGCGAGACAGTAAATACTGTCTCGCGGGGGCGAGACAGTGAAAACTGTCTCGCGTGGGCGAGACAGTAAAAGTCTGTCTCGCCAGGCGAGACAGTAAAGACTGTCTTGCCTGCGAGACAGTCTATACTTGTGTTCTTTTTTTTGACATTTTGGATGACTTCCTTTTGAACTGTGTTTGGATACCTTTGAGCATTTTTTGACGCCTACAGTGAATAGTCCCACATTAGAAAATAAGATGAATAGTATAGGGTATATAATGGTTCTCTCCTTATTAGGCTTTGAATAGTATTTTGGGTTTTGTGGGCTTTGCATATCTACCTCACACACGCGCGCGCACGCACGCATGCCATGCCTCGCTCGCCCTCACGTCGCACCGCACATATTTTTGCTTCTCAAGCTTTTATTTTTGCACGTTTTACACGTTTGTAACGGCTGCATGCGGGTAACGGAAGCAAGATTTGTGCGTAACGGTCCCTTGGATTCAGTGGGGGTTACACCTCTCCTCACCTATATAAGCAAGCTTGGAGCTCATTCAGAGACACACCAACAAAGAGAAGAACTTCTAAGCTCTCTCTTCTTTCTCTACTCTCATTTCTCCAAGAAATTTTGGCTACATATTTATATTTATATTTTGGGCAACCGTTTTCGTCTGAGCATAAGCTCTGTGACTCACGCCCGAGTGCAGAGGCCGATTGATTCCGGGGGTTTTTACAGCTAGGGGAGATGGGACAAATTGCGCCAGGGCGATAGGCGGGTCCTTAATCTTATAGGGCAGTGACATCACGACTGCTCCCGACCAGGCCTGAATTTTCTAACTCTTTAATTTGGATTTTATATTATTATATTCCTATTTTGACAGAAAACCAACAGAGTGTCTCGCCTATGGGAAGTTGTAGAGATCTTCTCTAGCTTTCCAACGCATCTTGGATCACCTAATTCCGAGATCGGACGATGAAGTTAGAGCCAAAATAACCGAGACAACACAAACTGTCTCGGAGGTGTGCGACAGTCACGAAAATATGAGATAGTTACGACTATCTCACACCAAATCTGAAGAAGGTGAAAAGACAAAAGTTGTATATCTCTTCGTCATCTTTCCAACGCATCTTGGATCATCTGATTCCGAGATCGGACGAGGAAGTTAGAGCCAAAATACCCGAGACAACACAAACTGTCTCGGAGGTGCATGATAGTCGCAGCAATGCGCGACAGTTACGATAGTCTCGCACCAAATATGAAGAAGGTCAAAAGAAAAAAGTTATAGATCTCTTCGTCAGCTTCCTAATGCATCTTGGATCACCTCATTCTGAGATCAGACGAGGAAGTTAGAGCTAAAATACCAAAGACAACACAAACTGTCTCGGAGGTGCGCGATAGTCACGGCAATGCACGACAATTATGAAGGTCTCACACCAAATCTGAAGAAGGTCGAAAGAAAAAAGTTGTATATCTCTTCGTCATCTTTCCAATGCATCTTGGATCACCTGATTCCGAGATCGGATGAGGAAGTTAGTGCCAAAATACCCGAGATAACACAAACTGTCTCAGAGGTGCAGGACAGTCGCGGCAATGCACGACAGTTACAACTGTCTCGCATCAAATCTGAAGAAGGTCAAAAGATAAAAGTTGTATATCTCTTCGTCAGCTTTCTAACGCATCTTGGATCACCTGATTATGAGATCAGACGAGGAAGTTAGAGCCAAAATACCCGAGACAGTACAAATTGTCTCGGAAGTGCGAGACAGTTGCAACTGTCTCGGAACTGCGAGACAGTTACAACTGAAAACGTATTTTTTGATAGTTTCCTTGAGTTTTGTATGGTCCACATGGCTTATTAACTGCTGGGGATCACCTATGAACGTGGGAGAAGCAGTTATAAGTAAGAATCATGCCCATAACCGCAGGAATGATGACATTTAAAAGCGGGAGAAGCGGTTACAAAAAAAAGAGGAAGGGAGCTGAGCATTTTGGAGCAGAGCAATTGGGCAGAGATTTTCAAAAGGCTTGGGCGAATTTCAAGAGTTCATCTCCTTTCAACAATTCGGAGGTTCCTTAAGATCTAAGCTTTGACTTGATCTTGAGAAGAGTGTTCATCTTACTTCGATAAGATATTCACCGAAACTATTCTTGCTTCTAAACGAAGGAAGAATCCCCAAAGCCTTCACGATTCAATCAGAATTCGTGATTCGGTGGTCCACGGGCTAACGCACCCCCGGCACATGCAAAGATCCCGCGCAAGCAGCGATCCAAACAACGATCCTGCGTTTGTTTCTAAGGAGCTTGTAATTTGATTTTTGTTGTAAAGAGTAGTTTTACAAAGTACGAAGCTCACTCTTTTATATTCATTGTAATCGATAAACAATTATAATGAATTCTACATCAGAACTTGTTCCTAACACAAACATGTGCTATAGTGTATTATTGCACGAGGATCCTAGGCTGTAGCCCGAGTTAAATTTCCGACCCCAACCAACTACAAGTTTTAGAGAATTCGAACCATGAACCATTGAGTAAATTTTACCAAATTCATTAATCCACAAAGCCATAATTAATGAAGTAAGCAAACTACGCACGCTTACAAACCAAACCTAGTAACCTAACTTAAAAGTAATCTAAACCAATATGCTGACCTAAACAAGAAAAGAATATGCTTTTGTGATTTCCCCCTGATGACTCGCTTATTACAAAAGTCCAAATAGATATAAACACTATTATGTTTGGTCTATTATTATTTTTATTTGAGCTACCACTCACATCATCAATCTCTAACTAGAAAATGATGTTCCTTCTCTATGTCTTTCTTTATTATTTCTTTATTATTAGTCTATAACATAGTTGAAATTGCATAATGAACCATTAATCAAACAAAGATTCGCACGTCGCACGGAAGCAAGAAGGACTAATTTGTAATGACTTATAAGATTCGGGGATCTAATAGCAAATTTGATATTTGCCACCCACCCCCCCAAAAAAAAACAAAAAAAAATCTCGAGACAAAAGTGAAAAAATAAATAAATCATGATCTTAACCATATCATCACATCGGTCAGCTCGAGTCCAATCCCACTCCACGTTTTGACCACCAAGCTTTGCCACCCAACTCATACTGGGTCCCACGGCCCGTCTCTGGGTGACAAACCGCGCAAATGTCCTCGTCTTTAAATTCCATTCGGCCAAATTCCTCTCTGACGGGCAATGCGGGCCTCGTTCCGCTCCTCGGTCCAACTTATCGCAGAAAATAGCGAGAAAACTTCGATTCAAGCTCCGACGAAACGCTAATCACCTAGGGGTTCGCAACTCGATGACCTCGTCGGAGTAACCTAATGGCTGTGTCCTCGGCAAAGGCGGGGCGGAGGGTCGCGGCCCGGACGTCCCCGTCACGCTGGGGTGGGGCGGAGCGATCGCCACGTGCGTCAGCCGGAGATCGCAAGTCATCGGTTGCGATCATCGAGGCCGGAGGGTGGACTGCCGGATGGCGTTGGCGGTGTGGACGAGGCGGGCGGAGAGCCGGAGGAGGCGCGAGTTGGGGAGGCTACGTGAGGAATATAGCGGCACGTGAGGCGGAGGCAGGGTGGGCGGCGGGGTGGCCGGCGGTGGTTGTCGGCTGTCGCGCGGAGAGGCGATCTAGAGGGGTGGACCCCCGCGTCGAGGCCGATTCCTCGAGAAAGCTGGACAAGGTTAAGAGATCAAGAAACGTTTGGTTATTGATTGAGGAGTTGGAGTCTCTAGAGTGGGAATTAAGTGAGTTTTAGAGGTGAGACCCTGTTTGTTGTAAGTTACGTTGTCATTTTTATTATTCTGATTACTGAAAGAAAGGCCTCAAATGGTTAAGCCACAAAAAAAAAAAGAACAATGATTTTTCATATATGGTCATTGCAGATTGCAAACTTAAAAAAAAACTTTTATTGGGATACCAGGGAATTGGAGTCTATAGAGTGGGAGTTAAGTGAGATTTAGAGTTGAGATATTACTTAGTTTAATTCATTTTGTCATCGTTTATTATTTAAATTAGCAAAGTTGACTGTTAGGAAGTTGGTAGCGCTAATTGGAAGGAAAAGGCCTTAAAATGAAAAGACACAACTTTTGTTTTGTTTTTGTTTTGGGGGTGGGGGGTGGGGGGGGGGGATTCAATGGTTTTGTTATTCACGAATAGATATTGTATTGTCGCTTTTTGTCTTTTTGGAAAAGTTTGTGGATTATTTTTTTATTTTATCTTTGGTTATTTTAGGTTGCAAACCTACCCTAATATGAGTAATTGAGTATTAATCTGTTGAGTGTTTTTGGGTTATCTCTGTGATGTATACTTTATACACTTTATATGAGTGACAGTTCTTTGTTCGATTGGTAGTGTTTTTAAGTAACATTCTCTTGATTTGGAAGCTGTGGGGTTTTTTAGAGTTGAAAGAGGTGAAAATGTCCACATCTTTTTGGTATAGTTGACATTAGTTGCCAATCTTATCCATTTGCGGACAGTAGGATACTTGTATTTTTTAGAAGTTGGTTCGACTTTGGATAGATATTGGCTGTGATTTTCAGTCTTAAATTCAGAAAACCAAACTCTTGAGCTCTCTTACCTACGATCTGCTATCCACCAATGTCAAAAACCGAGGAAGATCACATATACGTACTTAATTGATCCTGAAAGAAGTGGAGTGTTAACAGCTGAAAATAAGTGACTTGACAAGCTCATCGAGGGAACCAAACAAAGTTTGATGCTGTTTTCTATGCATATATGTACTTTTATTTTTCTCAAATTCATAGCGTACATGGAAAGGAAGAAGAAGACAATCGGTGATTGTGGTGAGAGGCATTCTTGTGATTCCTTTTCTAGGCTAACCCTTAAAAAACCCTAAAACTTGGCATTTGAAACTTATGCTCTCTTCATTCCTTCTATCCTTGTTAGATATAAAATTGTATGAAGATCATACCTAATATAGTTACTTGATTATAAAGGGAGATAATTTTGAGCATAAAATTTGATGCGTATAAATTTGATTGTTTGGGAAGCTAAGAACAACAAACAAAATTTATCAGGAATTCGACTCTAATCCGTATGTAACTTATTACTTATGTATTATGAAATTTCACTTGACCACTTGAGATGTTGGGATAGATTGCTAACTTAAGATTATCTATAACTATGGTATTTTAAGTTTGAAAAATAATGTTTAATCTATGCAATTTATCTCTTCTAGACACATAAACTCATGAGTTCATAGAAATTCTTGTTAAATTAGAAAATGTTAACCTTGAAATTTGATTTTTTTTTCAATTTTCTGATTTCCCCCTTCGTTTAGAGTGGAGACCGTATGGAAGTAGAATTTGGATAGGTCATAGTGATGTGGGCTTGAAATAGAACAAGTTCATTATAAGAAAGTAACTAGAATAAGCATGTCAGCATATCTGGAATTCTATTTATAGTTGGAATTTTCAATTTGATGACTTAGGAATTTATAGTTTCTACAGGTCACTGAACTTATAGCTTTTGGAGTCATTTAGGCTCCGTTAGGATACCATGGTGTTTTACTTCTTTTCATGGTGTTTTTGCCAAAAACAAAACACCATGCGTTTGAAAACCATGATGTTTTTAGAGCTAAATCATCCTCAAACCAAAATACAACACTTATTTCAAAACACATTTTAGTTGTTTTAAGTTTGGTGTTTTAGTTTTGAGTTTGAGAATGTGTTAATATAATATCTAACATAATATATTAAATATAATTAATATAGATTTATTATCAACATGCTTATTATATTGTACTATACTATACTATATTATAGTTAATTTAATATATTAGTAATATTTATTAAATAATATAAAAATATAATAATAAAATATCTTATATAATAATATAATAACATATTAAATACCATGGGGTTTTAGAATATGTAGATCAAGTTCATCGCAGCGGATCATCCACAATGTAGCTCAATCATGTGATTTTAGGCCGTGTCCTTAGATGATCATCTAAGGCGTCACCTTAGCAACACTTTTCCCTTATTTATATCATAAATACTAATATATTATTAAAGTACTATTAATAAACTCTAATATATTAAAAACTATATTATATTATATATTAAAATATTTATGATATATTAATTTATTAATAACATACTAGTAATAACATAATTTATTAATAATATTATATATTATATTATATGAATAATAGTATAATATTATATGAATAATAGTATAATATAATATTATATTATAATAGTATAATATTATATTAATAATAAAATAACATTATTATAAAAATATTAATATAATATACAACAATAACAAATTGATATACCAAAATAATTAAATATATAATTATTTAAAAATAATATGTAATAATATAACTCATTAAAGTACAATATAATATTATAATACATTATACAATATTATATTGCATTACATTTAATACTTACATTTAATACTTATAATACTATAATAATGTAAACTAAATATTATAACATTTTATTTACAATATATTTTATTGTAATTAATATATAATATATTAATAATATGTTTAATACTAATGTTATAATGGGTCAAACTAGTGTTGACAAAAAATACTTAACATGGTGATTTTAAAACATTTTAAGGGAAAAACACAACACCATGGTGTTTTTTTACAAAAACACAACAAGCAAAACACCATGGTATCCAAACGAAGCCAGTTTTTCCTTCAAAACAAGTTAGTAATACAAATATCAAGGTTTTACTTGACAAACAAAAGCAGTTTAAGCTAGCTTTAAGTACATATTAGCAACTTTTTTTCCTGCCCAGCCTTTTAGGAAAGTTTTTTCAGGACAAGGTGTCTGTATGAGTTGACAAGATTCAAATATGAATTAAATCATAATTTTCTAAATTTGTCTTAAAAGTGTTATAATGGAAATATTTCAACTGTAAGTTCTAGATAAATAAACACCAATAACTAGTTATTGTAGCTTCTGCTCTGTGCAGCTAAATAGTCACTTGTGCATATTATTTGTTAAATTAAGTGTTTCTGCTGTATAGATTGGACAAGGAACTTATAGCAACGTCTACAAAGCGAGGGACTCATTAACAGGAAAAATTGTGGCACTGAAGAAGGTCCGGTTTGATAACTTGGAACCTGAAAGTGTGAAATTCATGGCACGAGAAATCCTCATATTGAGACGGTTAGATCATCCCAATGTGATAAAATTAGAGGGGTTAGTCACATCAAGAATGTCTTGTAGCTTGTACTTGGTGTTTGAGTACATGGAACATGATCTTGCTGGTCTTGCAGCCAGCCCAGCAATCAAGTTCACTGAGCCTCAGGTTGAATTTAAATGTATCAAACTTTTTTTTGTTTTGGAGAAATGCAGCTTGTATTAATATTTCAAATTACGTCTTGAACAGGTCAAATGCTATATGAACCAGTTGTTATCGGGCCTTGAGCACTGTCATAATAGAGGGGTGCTGCACCGTGACATCAAGGGATCAAATCTTTTAATCGACAATAGTGGAATGCTTAAGATTGGAGATTTTGGGTTGGCTTCGTTCTTTGATCCGAACCACAAGCATCCAATGACTAGTCGGGTAGTCACACTTTGGTACCGACCCCCTGAACTTTTGTTGGGGGCCACTGATTATGGTGTTGGCGTGGATCTTTGGAGTGCAGGGTGTATTCTGGCAGAACTTTTGGCTGGAAAACCTATCATGCCTGGCCGGACTGAGGTGACTGCAAATTCTTGTTTTTTTTGCTGTGACATGGACATGATGTTTCTATTTTTAAATGTCTGTTTGCTTTCAATAAACTGTTTCTTGTTTCTTTTCTGAGTTCAGCCCATTCCGTGAAGGATTGTAGGTGGGTAGAGGAAAGTAGTATTGGCTACAGCACCGAGAATATTGTTTGTGCAGTTTTAACATCTTGTTTGAGGACTTTCTTTCGTAATACCATTTATATATGTTGTTCCTTAGGGTGTGTTTGTCAACAAAAATGGGACCAAGTTTGAACTTGGTCCTGTTTGGGATGAAATGTGTTTGTGAAAAACTGGGCCACCTAAGCCAAAAAAGGCCACTTCTATTCTTTCTTGATCCAGCTCCCCCGTGGATACAAAAAGAACCAGTTCTTCACAAAACTGGGCCAAGACTGATCCTGGCCCAGTTTTGAGAAGATTGCCAAACTGACCCTTAGCGTATATGAATTAGTTCCTAGTTTGCCCGAGAAAATTCGGCTTGATCTGATTCTGGGTGGGTCCAACTTGTGCTGATCGAGGCCTTTATCATATGCATCTAAGTTCTGCTGGATTTTTAATCTCTTACATGATTCATAGTTTTGCATATGACTTCAAATGAAAACTTAAACTCCTAGCCATTACAAAGAGGTCAAATGTAAAATTATTAGCAATTGCGTTCTCATCTTTATCAGCCTCTGCAGCCTGTGGAATCTGACTGCTTTAACTATCTTGGGCTTTAGCTTTAACCCACAGCACGAATTGTTTGAGTCAAGATCATACACATGGCCAGTTAGGCAGACCCTGTTCGAGCCCAGTTGGAGCATAACTGCTTAGGGCTTTGTTTATCCATGGCTATTCGATGGTGGTTTATGCCATCAGGCATCAGTAGTGGTTTTATTTCTCTGTGTAAGATGAATGTGGATGATTCTTTCATCTTTGCTTCTCTTGGTTCAACTTTTGCTTAGGGCTTTGTATAATCCATGGTCATTCAATGGTGGTTTATACTATCTGTAGTGGATTTATTTCTTTATTTCTGAGTAAGATGAATGTGGACGATTCATCCGTCTTTATATATGTTGGTTCAACTTCCGCTACTCATATGCATTAGATATATTTCATTTAAAATCAGCTCTTAGGATGTGACCACTTGTTGGTAAGGAAACCAACGCTGTTAGAAGACTATCTTCTGTTTGTGTAGATTGTTGCTGAATGTTTCTTTCTTGCATCAATATAAGATGGAAAGCACATACATGAATACTGCTACATATTAGCTTAGCTCTAATGAGTGTTCTTGTCTAGTAGGTTGAACAGCTGCATAAGATCTTTAAGCTATGTGGTTCTCCTTCAGAGGAGTATTGGAAGAAATCGAAGTTGCCACATGCAACAATATTTAAGCCTCAGCAGCCCTACAAGCGTTGCATAGTGGAGACATTCAAAGATTTTCCACCGTCATCATTGCCATTGATTGAAGGAGTGAAGTAAGTTTTGTGTTGTCAGAACATTTTGATCTTATTACTATTTTACATTTGTTTACTGGAATATATTTATCTTCAGGCTTGACTTTACTTCTAGTATACTTAATATATTTTTGTTAAAGTTTCATATAGGTTTCCCTTAAATTCATGTCGGGTTTGTGTTTCCATTTATATTTACACCTAATGATTATATTGCAACCAAGGCATATCCGCACCTGCTGATCTACAGTAGGTTCTGCATTACTTTAGGTGAATGCCTCCAGCTTACCTCAGTCTATGAAGCATTTGATCCCTGAACATGATTGTGACTGGCGAGGTGTGGGCTCACCATGTCATAGAGTTTCCGAGGGAATGTTGCTGAGCTTGGACTTTTGCGTCTCATAAATGCTCTTATCACCAATTTTGGGATATTTCTGGAAAGAAAAACAAGTGTCCTACGTTGGGTTGCAAATAATGTAATTATGGATGCATTTGTTATTTCTTGTTTATTCTCTTATCTTCCACTTTTATATGATGGGGCTTCCTGGTATACTTTTGTAAGAGTAGGACAACATAACCCTTTTCCGCTTCAATTTCATAAGAAATAGATTGAGTCATTTTGTAAGATATAACTTTTAAATAATTTATCCTTGTGAATGTAGTTGCATTTATTTATCACTTTTTTTAGATGTTAGTCCCTAAAATCATTAGTGTTTTGATATTAACCCCTCAAATTTTCGTATTTTGATATTAGTCCCCAAACTACCTTAATATGCTAATATTAGTCCCTCTAGTTAGTTGGTGTTAAAATGGGTGCCCCCCCTCATCCTCTTCCTTCTCCCCAAGGCCTGCTCCACTCACGATGAATCCTCTTCTCCACTGGGCCCGCTCCATCACGGCCCTCCCTGTCGCCATTGGCGTCATTGCCCTCAATAACCGCCTCCTCGATGCCGTCTCCCTCGTGCATGCCCTCAAACACCTCAGTTCGAGAGGTAGAGAGGGAGGGTTTATTTGTAGGCCTTATTTATTTTCTGCCAAAGTGATGAGCTTTTTAATCTATGAATTATAGGTTTATAATATTCAGGGGAAAAAAAGAAAAAAAGAAAAAAAAGAAAAAGGAAAAAGAAAAAAAAGAAAAAGGAAAAAGAAAAAAAGAAAAAAAAGAAGGAACTTAAATAAAATACACAGAAGTTGTTTACCTAAAGTTTTTTCAGATGGTGCAAATAGTATCTACCGCGGCTCAATTGATTGCAATCTTGTGGATTGACCATTTTTTATAAGGATTGAAAAATTGTAGAAACAAATGGAATTTGCCATAAAATTTTGAATTTGATAAACAAATGGCGTCTACTGAATGTTATTGAATAAATCATGGAGTCAACCATAACGAGATGGAGAAATTTTTAAAACCAACCATTTTTAAAATTTAATGGGCAAAATGGACCTATATTGAAAATTATTAGCAAAACCGACCCTTTTCTTTTGAAAAGGGTCGGTTTTGCAGCTGAGTGTCTTTTACGAAGTGCACGGGACTAGCAGTCCCGTGCATTTCATTGAGAAACAAAGTGCACGGGACTGCTAGTCCCGTGCACTTGGTGTTCAGCAGCGGCTACCCTCTCTGGCTGCATTTCAAGTATTTCCTGTGCAAAATGGACTCATATTTTGGTGTGTAACGTGTTGTCCAGTCTATGCCATCACCACGCCTTTTGTTGAAGTATGCGTTTAGTCTATAGAATGTTCTCGCAACCAAAGATTATATTGGCATAGCTCGTGCTCCTTTAAGAACGCCGTTAAAGATCTCAGAGCAATTAGTTGTCATCATGCAAAACCGCACACCCTCATCCTTATATAATGCCCACCGATTTTCGAATTAGGGCTTCAAGTTATTTTTAATCCAATTATGTGCATCTAATGACAAAGACTTGATTTTCTCCCTGCAATGTTCGTACACTAATGTGTCGGTTGCACACCCGGCTTGCCACAAAAGATTTTGCAAATTAATCTCACCGTGTTTTTTCTTGAAATTATCTCTTATATGCCTTAAACAGTATCGATGGTGATGTGGTGCACTAAAACCCTCATATAACGCCCTTATAATTCCTTTCATCCTATCCGAAATAAAGGTAATTATTCTTGGTGCACGGACACTTGGAATCCACTTGTATATAAGTTCAAAAAACCACTTCCAACTAGACGTATCCTCCACCTCCACGACTGCAAATGCTAGAGGAAATAACCCGCCATTTGCATCTACACCGGTCGCTACAAGAAGCACGCCTTTGTACTTTTCATATAAATGTGTACCATCAATGCTCAATAACGGACGACAAAAAGTGAAGTCCTTAATAGCAGGACCAAATGCCCAAAACACGCGAGTGAACCTCTCCATACCCGGTGCAATCTCTTCGGATAATATTTCGTATTCAGTACCCGGATTATTTCGTTTGATAGCTTCAAGATACTGTGGAAGTAATTCATATGATTTTTTCCAATCTCCAAAAATTTTAGACAACGCTTTCCTCCTTGCATCATATGCCTTATATTTAGATATCTTAATCCCCCGCATGTCATATACCCTCTGAAATATCTGACCTGCATTCAGATCAAGTTCAGCTCTAACTTCAGGCATAATTAGCTTACATATATAAGAAGAAGATGCAGAATAATCATCGACATCCACCGACGGGTTGCAACATGTATGAAGTCCGCAATATCTACATATTACAAATTGCCCATTTGATGATTTTCTCACAGCGGCATTTAGCAACCAAGGACATTTTTTATTTCTCTCATCTTGCTCATTTGCGTTCTCTACTTCATTCTTATCGTTAAAGAAGCATTTCACATTGTAGTTTGTTGCATTAGTTTTTACCGGCTTGAATTTGACCCGATTCTTGATGGACCATTCTCGGATTGCAAAGATCAGTGCCTCCTTGCTCTCGAATAGATCCCCTTTTTTAAAAGTGAAGTCCTCGGGTCGTTGTAAATTTGGACAAACATCAACAAATCCAGCTTGAGAAGTATTTATCCAATCCTCATTATGAAACTCGTCGGACAACGGATCTTCAGCTTCCACATAATCATTGTTATCGTTAAATTGCTTCATCCAACGGGCATCATCATCGATTCCAGCTGCCACATGCATGCTATCAATTTGCACGCCATCTTCTTCAATATGATCTGAATCATCATCTGCTTCATCTTCTATAATTGCTCCGACTGGTGGGTAACCCGTAACATGACCTGAAGCGTCGTTAAATATATTAGTTGACGTCCCACCGATAGAATACTCACTTAAATGTTGTGGTTGAGACCATGGCTCTTGACTTGGAGATGTCATAAAACCAATCGACTCGTTGTCTAAGTCAAGCATCCGAGAAAACTCTCCTTGAGGTCGTGAAACTTGGGCAAATTCCTAAATCAGATACTTCTCAATAAACAACTCAATTGACGTTTGCTTCTCGACTAATTGTTTCATGTCATTCAATTCCTCATCTTTGGTAATCTCCACGGCAATAGTTCTACTCTCATTTATCGGACAGTTGAAGAACACCCTAATTGTATATTCTTCTTTCTTAATTTTAGTAACTCTGTGTATTTCCCTAGTCATTCCATCAAAATTACACGACTTATATAGCATGAACATTTTCCGAGAACCTCCATCATACATAGACAAATTATTCACTCCGACGCCGAGGCTCCCATTAAAGAAACAAATAATGGGTATGGAGTTCGTCATCGAAACTGAAAATACACAGTCCATCATATGCAAATAATCTATTAATATCTGAATAAATCAACATTAAATTTATTACCTTAATCAATCCCAAATAATGGCTAAACCCTAATTATTATTCATCATATGTAAATAATTGTTAAACCCTAACTCCCAAATCACATTATTCATCCTATTGCACAAAATAAAATCTAATTCTACCCAATTCTAGCAAAATTAACAGCAAAATTAACAGCCAAAACATTATTTCCCCAATTCTAGCAAAATTTGATGAATATCCCTCTAAAAAATAATTGCTAAACCCTCTCATATGTAAATAATTGCTAAACTAAACCCTAACTCCCAAATCACACATTATTCACCCAATTCTAGCAAAATTTGATGAATATCCCTCTCAAAAATTAACAGCAAAATTAAAAAAAAAACACACCTGAGCGGCGACTGCAAATGGCGGGGGTCGATAGTGTCGGCGGCGCGACGAGGTCGGAGGGCTAGGGGTAGGCGGCGACTGCAAATGGCGGAGGTCGAAGTCGAAGGCTAGGGTTTTTGGGAGGGGGGTCGAGGTTAGGTTTTTTTTTTTTCGGGGGAGAGCTCACGAAAAGAGAACGACAGAACGAAAGAAAGAACGAAAGAAATGGGGGGCTGGTGGGGTAGGCGGACTGCACGGGACTACTAGTCCCGTGCAGCTCCAAAAATTGCAAAACCAACCTTTTTCGGTCGGTTTTGCTAATTATTTTATGAAACGGTCGATTTTGCCCAATAAAGTTGAAAAAAGGGCTTTTTTAAAAATTTGTCCTAACGAGATTGCATGGAAGTCTTACCTTCTTCTCATTCTTCCCCTCAAATATTATTACAAAGGCCTGTTTCAGGCATCTCACTTCCAACATTTATTTGGTAATTCTCTTTGCAATATTTGAATTTTGATGATAAAGTTTAGTTTGCTACAGATTTAAAAGAGGTTGCCCAAGATGTGTAGGGCCTCAAATAAGATATTCATTGCTATTTTAAAAGGGCAAAAGCAGAATACGAACATAATGGATAGAGTGAAAATATGTGATGGATGCATGTCAACTTTTAGTTTTCAGGAGGATGAATATAGAGAAATCAAATGATGGAGAACACTATGAAAGTTGGAATGGCCATACCTGATTCACAGTTATTGGCCATACAAGCTATCTTGACGTGTAGCATTTGTTGTTCAGATCATCACTTTAGTAGTAATGAAAATAAAAATAGTGGCCGGGTATATTAAATATAAAAGATCTTTTTTCCCTGTACACGGGGATAGAAATGAATCATACAGAAGCATATAGTGCTGTGATAGTGGTCTTATTGCCATTATTCGTTGAGGAAAAACAATATTGTATTCTGTTCTGATAGAAAATTCGTAAGCATTCTGCATTCTACACCTGCTTTTCATGGTCATCTCTTTTTATCTGCTCTATATTCTCACAGGTAAATCATACTCTAAAACTTGAGTTACCTTGTCTACATTTTCAATAATGCTACACAAAACTACGTCAGATTTTTTTGGAAACTATAGTTTGGCTGCTTATGTAGGCCATTCTTGCTTCTGAATCACATTAAATTTAAGAGTAAATCGCTCACCTAATATTGCATTCATATTCTGTTACATCATAGTTGAGATAAAGTGCACATAAATGTCAATCGGTATAGACCGAAACAAGTTCTGCTGTCATATATTCTGTTTGGGTATATTGATTTGTCATATCTAGCTGTCTTCATGTTCAAGTCCAAATATGGTACCTTCATGACATATTACTTTTTCTTTTGAAGTTTTTTACCACTCCACCTTATGCATGTGAGCCCTCAAGTCTTCCGCAATATCCACCAAGCAAGGAGATGGATGCTAAATTGAGGGATGAAGAGGCTAGAAGGTTTGTGATTGTAACTTTTTGATATCTTTTATATACATGATTTTGTTCTATTTCATTGATGCTGATGGCTTTGAACTTTCTCATGGCATACAAAGTTGTTCTCTATGCAATTAGGGTTCCTTTGTCTTTCTGTTTAGTATGATCTTACTGCAGAATTTGATGTTTCGTTGTATCAAATGCGAAATGTTGTTTTGTCCTTAAGAAGAGTATATATTGTTACCGTCTCTGTGGACTCATTGTGACATTTTGTAGCATGAAGATAGGCATCCTTAATAATTTTAAATTCAGTGAGAATGCCATGAGAATCTACCGGTTGATGCATAAAGTTACTTGACACATAGTCATCAAGGCGTTTTTAAACTTCTACCAGTTCTGGTCACTTTATTCTGTAAGTCCTGTCACAATTGTTAGCCAACAAAGTAACAATTAACAGAGAACTGGATACCTGCATTTGGCAATTGCTAATTATTTTTATGTGGGGAACTAGTGGTAACTTGAGCAATTGACTCATTATGTTGTGCCTCATTCTAGCTAAAGAAGTTTCAACTTTTTGTTCAACTTCTGACTTACTATATTGAGGTACAATGATCAGTTGGTAGTCGTTTGCTGACAAAGCTGCTGTCAGCAAGTTTCATCTTGGAATCACTGATTATTGTGAGCTAGCTATCTTCCGCTGAGGTTTTAGCCTATTCTCCAACTTAATAGCCGTATAATCCTATGCTGTTGACTATACATGTTTGGAGAGAATAGTCAAGCAGTTTGAAGATCAGCTAAATAATAGTTGTGTAAAATTACTGGTAAGCTGGTTGAATGAAAGACTGACAATTATCGCTAGTTGCCATGCATCACACCCAGCAAATGGTTCAGCCTAAGTTTGGGCATTAGGCATTGTTGTAAGAAGCCTGCTAAACCGCAGATTAAGCCCCTGCTTCGGTATAGCGCTTTTGCGAAGTTTTAGCCCTTGCTTCAAGAATTAGAAGTTTTTGACACTGTAATATAATCTTCATTTGCTAATATTTATTGTTCTCATTAAACTTGTAGAACCAATTACTTTTTTGACTTCTTATGCTTCTTAATTTCTGATATTGGTCCAATTTGCTTCTTTTTTTTTATTGCCTTATTTTTTTTTGTTACGGAAAAAAGCCTTGGCCCTTTTTTCGCTTAAGCTTCCTAAAGCTGCCCTGTCCTGACGCTTCACTCCCATTTCCGCTTTCCACAACTTGCAAATTACTTAAAAGCATTCCTACGTATTATGGCATTTTTTGTAATTTGTATAGTTACATAGTTAGAGGGATGGTTCTTATGCAAAAGTGGTAAGGAAGAAGGCGGAGTTACATAGATAAATGTTCCCCCACGAGCATTCACACCATTCTGCATTTTTTTACCTGTATCCCTTAAGCCTCTGTAGAAACTTAACCGTTCTAATCCTTTGAAGTTAGGTAAATCACGTTAGTGGACTGCTATTACTGCCGCATTGGTTAACCAAATGACAGCTATCCGACTGAAAGAAATTGGTTGAACTCTCAATCTGCTAGAATAACTTTAATCTATTCTCACTTTGTCAGCGATAAGAGAAAGACAAAGGTTAATATATGTCTTTGTTCCTGATAAAGAATATCATAGTGTTTCTAGTATCCTAGCTGACCCATTCTACTTCTTTCAACCCTTCCATCTCATGGCTCAATGACCTTTTTGAAAAGATATTTCTCTTACAGAAAGTAGGGGCATTTAGTTTGTGGGCAAGTGCTGTCATTTGTACCCGTTGGGATTCATTTCACTTCCTAAGCTCTTCTTTTATGCGGGTGCCATGGTGCTTACCATAGATGTACTGGTTTTCTTATTAAGACTAATTCATATATTTACATGTGTTGGCTTATCTAGATCAATATTTGCGAGTGTAGGTTGAGAACTGCGGGCAGAGCCCATGGTGATGGAACAAAGAAGACACGCACACGTGATCGAGCTCCTAGGGCAGTTCCTGCTCCTGTAGCTAATGCAGAACTCCAAGCAAACCTTGATGTAAGTAGACCACTCTCTCATCAACTGTACCTTCATTAAGATTGTTTCTTATAGAAATCAGGCTACGTTATCGTGCAACTGCAGCAGAACCATTACACGTAGTATATTTTTCCTGTGTGACTGGAGCCTTTATTAATCATCTGCAGAATGACAGAAAGTTTAACAAATTCACTCCATATTGTTATCAACTCAAGATTTGACGGAGAGTCACCTAGTAAATCCATGTTCAACTTGAGTGGGGTATCTGATCTACAGTCCATAGACATCACTTGCACTGTGCTCACATTTAATATAATGCAACTATATTTAGTATGAATTTACAAAGCTATGGTATACAACGTGCATACCATTTCTGCAGAAACCATGTGAATAAACACATCATTAATTCCATGCTGGAGAAATCTGCTGTTGCTTCAAAACAGAATACTAGTGCATACTTATGCTCTTATAATGCTGGTGTGCTTCAGGCTCTACCTGTAATAATAAGTTTAGAAACTACTACTGTCACGCCCCTAGCCTGTGAGCCCGTTGGCACGATATAATTCATAGGACCCACTAAGTGCAACGCGTTGTTTGGCTCAAACCACTGCCAGATGGTCAATGTTACACTTGACTCTCAGGAACCATCATTTAAAGCATTCAAAATTTCACATTCCCACCGCTGTGGGACTAAAGCTAGTAGGATATCACAATGACCCTACCTTACACATGCAACATCCTCATCCTGACATGACAACTGGCATATCTCAGCATCACCGCTAGGTGATGTGGACTCTAGAGGTGACTCCTACGGTCTCTAGAGGTGGCTCTCACCGCGCCCACGTGGTGTAGGACTTAACCTTGCATAACACTTGGCTTCATTCTTAGCTCTGACGGGCTCTAGATGTGGGACTAAAGTTAGTGGGATATCACAATCATCTTATCTTATATGTGCGACGTCCTCGTCGCGTCATGATAATTGACATATCTCAGTATCATCGCTAGGTGACATGGACTCTAGAGGTGGTTCTTATGGGCTCTAGAAGTGGCTCCCACTGCGCCCACGTGTAGTACCTAGCCCCACATGACACTTAGCTCCACACTTCCGGATGACAAACTTCTTTGATACCATTTGTCACGTCTCCGGCCCGCGAGCCCATTGGTGTGATGTAAGTTTTGTGAGACCACTGAGTGGAACGCGTAATTTAGCTTAAACCACTGCCAAAATTGACTTGTCAATGTTACACTTGACTCTCAAGACTCATCATTTAAACCATTCAATTTTCCACGTTCCCACCGATGTGGGACTAACGCTAGTGGGATATCACAACTACTTCTGTTGTAAATTATAGATCTTCCACCTATCCATGTTACAATGATTAAACATCATGAAATGGATTCATTTGCAAGTTCTTTTTGGCCAACCCTTTTTCTGCTAAATAAGCAAAACAAACTTATTGCTTTATTTATATAAATGTAATATACTATACAAGGTTTCGAAATCATTCTTTCTTCCTTGTAGCTTAGACGTAAAGAAGCTGATTAATTTCCTTTTTGTCTTCTTTTAAAAATTTAACAGCGTAGGCGCCTCATTACACATGCTAATGCCAAAAGCAAGAGCGAAAAATTCCCTCCCCCTCACCAAGATGGAGCTCTTGGTTACCCATTAGGTTCATCACATCACATGGACCCGGCATTTGATCCTCCTGATCCTTCCTCATTCTCCACGGTGTTCCCCTACCAAAAAGGACAGAGTGTAGCTACTTGGTCCGGTCCATTGATAGATCCCTTAGCTGTTGGCAATCCAAAGCGAAAAAAGCAACAAAATTCAGGGTTTATTCGCACAAAAGATAAGAGCAGTTCCCGTGTCAGATAGAAGGAAATTACGCAAGCTATTTCGGTTTGAACGTAACCAGATTCATATTCTGAGGCAAAACTCGTTTATTGGATGGAGAGATGGAAGATAGAATTGTCGGTTTTATTTTACGTTGTAATTTCCTTTCCTTCTCTATTCTATTTTTTTTGTATGATTGGCTCTTATAAAGTCGTAGGCTATAGAGGGTACTTTGTCACTGTGTATATTAAATTCCCCCCCCCGTCCATTTCTTCTTTTGTCGAGATACTGAATGCTGTTTAGGGTAGCAATAGGTAATAACAAAGTGTACTGAAGTCTTGTAGCCAATTTATAAGTTCTTTTGTAAACATTACCGAGACAACTTCGGCTCTTGTATGGGACTCATGCCTTGAAAATGTTTGTTATTGATCAATTAGTTTCTCATGTGAAAATCCTGACTCAATTTTGAGTAACATGTGAGCAAACAGCATGCTAAACTATTGAAACCATCATATAATTGCATGGTCTAGGATTATGTGGAAGATGATAATAGCATTGATAAATTTCAAGCTTTCAGGTGAACTGTTACAACTACCCAGCTGTGTGTGTTCACCTATACCCCAACTAAAAGCACTTGGAAACGTATAGGGTTTTAATCAGAATCTCATTGAACTAAACTGGTGATTAACGACTAAAGCCCCTTTAATTGAGGGCATCTGTAAAATTTGATGACCAACCATTTTGAACTCTGGCCCCAGTCCTGCAGTTAGGTTGCCAAAAAAAAAAAAAGAGAGATGCAATCCAGTTGGCATTCTTTCTCACAAAAATGATAACCCAAAACATTCCGTTTTCATTTTCTTTCTTACTTTTCTTGGAGATTTATATCAACACCTCATCAATAAATTCAAAGTTGGAATGTATTAGGAAAAGCATCTAGAAGTAACTATGTTAATTATTTTCCAAAAAATATACGACATGTGTTAAGCCCCTGATAAGCAAATGACATCATTTGCAAGCCAAACAACTAAGCAACCTGCTGCCTAACTGTCTATCTTTGAGACTTTTTACTTCTTTACGTTCATGACTCGTTTTACCACAAAAATCAACACAAATTATTTACAAAGGCATTTCTGACCAAAGTTTTGATCATCCCCCCACTAGTTATCTTCTACAGTTTGTACTCTTAATATGCAACCGAAATCCACCTAAACTTGAAACTTCATCCTCTATTTCTTGAGTGGGGTCTTTAATTATGCGTCCAAAGAGCCAACCAAGAATCCAAACAAGCACATGTTTGAATAGCAGTTAAGTGTGGATGAACCCCCAGACCAACTTTCAAATATATATAAACTCTGTGCACAACTTCAAGAGGATTACTCTTAGCAGAGTTCAGAGTGCTAAGGAAATGGCGTTAGTACTGCTTTTCGTGCTCTGCACTCTGGTCGGAGTCATAAGATGCGATGAGAATGCAACGTCGGCTTCTTTTGTGTTTGGAGACTCTCTGGTTGATGCTGGGAATAATAATTGGTTACCGACGTTGTCAAAGGCTGATATACAGCCGAATGGGATAGATTTTACAGCCTCTGGTGGCCAGCCTACTGGGAGATATACTAATGGGAGGACTATTGCTGATATCGTTGGTATGCATGCTCTTTTTTCCTCTCTTTTTATGTTGATGATTATGAGCTAATATGAGTAGCTTTCATGCGTGTACATTTTTTGCATGTAAGACTAGGACAGAAAATATATATGAGAATTAGTACATAAACTAATTACAGGGTTATACAAATCTTTTCTTCATAAAAGAAAAAGCTGAACGCTAATCTTTGGAGCTATGTTTGTTGTGTTTCGGTCTATGAAGTACTTCGAGTAGTACTGAATTTGATGCATACTTTTCTCTTGGGTTTCATGGTAGAAATTAATATTCATAAAAACTTTCTTTTTTTTATTTATATATTTCCATACACTGATGGAGAAGAAATCAGAATGAGTAAAGAGACTATGAAGATACAGTGCCAGTAAGCATAAACTTCAAATATCAGAAGAAAACAATGGAAAACATCTCATACTGTAGTGTTATACCGCAATTTCTATAGGTTATTCAGAAAGTTTTGTTCTCAGATATAAATTTCATGCCTTTCTAGTACATGTATAATTTCTATTTAGCGATTAAGAAAACAGCATAACATAGACCAAACAAATGCATCAATTCATCTGTAAATGTAAAAAACCATATGAGGTTTAAATTAAACAAAATATTTTCAAATTTTCCTGAGTTTTAATTTTTTTGCATGTGTAGGTGAGATGTTGGGGCAAAAGGGATATGCACAACCATTTCTAGACCCGAATACAACAGGACCAATTATACTCCAAGGAGTGAACTATGCATCAGGCGGTGGAGGAATTCTGAATGGCACAGGGAGAATTTTTGTATGCATCAATCTAATTCCTGTTTCTATTTACATAAAATTTTCAATCATAATCATTATTAATATATAATTCCCATGTTTTGTCTCAGATCAATAGGCTTGGGATGGACATTCAAGTTGATTACTTCAATATCACAAGAAAACAGATTGATGGATTGTTGGGAAAGGACAAAGCTAGAGATTATGTAACGAGGAAGGCGATTTTCTCGGTAACTATAGGAGCAAATGATTTCCTCAATAATTATCTACTGCCAGTCCTGTCTACAGGAGAGAGGATATCTGAGACTCCTGATGGTTTTGTTGATCAGCTCATCTCCACCCTGAGGGGTCAACTAAATGTAATTTTCTTAACCTTTTCTACTCAACTTTTAGAAAAATAAATAAATATCCGTATTAGCTTAAAGTCAAATTACTCTTAGGTATCCTACAACCAGAGATGCAAACAAACACGAATATTTGCAGATATATCTGTATCCATATCAGATTGGATACTGATACAGATATTAAGAATCCATATTTTGACCAGATACAAAATGAATATAGATATCTATTTGTTATGTACATGGATTTAGATAGTGATGTCTGATTATATCCATATAGATTAGACAATTCAAGTTATGTTTGTCTTTGATTGGTAAATTTGAAGTAAATATTGGTGTTCTAGAGATCAAATCCTAGGGTTTTAGGTATATACGATTCGTATTGTCATGTCCTACATACTTTTGAGTTTTATATGCTTCTGTCATATCTGATATATATGTATTTTTTTCCTTCAATCTAACCTGATCGGATTTCGAGCGATATGGATACATGTTTTCCTTATGCATATGTATTAATAAAGAGATACATATATGACAAATGTCATATCTGATCCGTATCCCATCTGTTTGCACCTCTACTTCAAACATATTAATATGATTATTCCTCATGTATGTTTTTTCCCCAATACAGAGGCTTTACTCACTTGATGCAAGAAAATTTGTGGTGGGAAATGTGGGGCCAATTGGATGCATCCCATATCAGAAAACTATAAATCAGCTTCAGGCAAATCAATGTGTGGGCTTAGCAGATAAACTAGCAAGGCAATACAATGGCAGGTTAAGAGATCTGCTCACTGAATTGAATGAAAATCTGCCTGGAGCAAAGTTTGTGCTTGCTAATGTCTATGATCTCGTCATGGAGCTCATTGCTAATTACCAGAAATACGGTCAGTATCCTTTTCTCTTTGGCTCGCAATAAAACTCATGTGTACTAATCTCCTGCTACACTGAAACTTCAAAGTTGTTAGCGGTATATAATATATGCACAGTGAGATCCTAATATACCATCAATCCTAATGCCCGTACGAGCTGGCTTGCTACTAGTCTTGTACTATCTAAACATTTTAATACCGATGTCATCACTTCGGCTCCGCACTAGACTAGTCTCTGATAGCACTACATCAAACCCCTCAATACCGTCTACACGACTACAAATCATTGGCCTGACTCTGATACCACTTACTAAAGTTCCTTCCATTGAGCCAAAACTTCAAAGTTATGATGAGGAATAAAGGGTTAATACTTTTTGCACTCTTGACTCTTTAATCTTAAAAAATTTGCAGGATTTCAAACGTCAAGTAAAGCTTGTTGTGGCAACGGAGGACAATTTGCAGGTATAATACCGTGTGGTCCCGCTTCAAGCTTGTGTGATGATCGTTCGAAATACGTATTTTGGGATCCCTATCATCCAAGCGAGGCTGCAAATCTTATAATTGCGAAAAAATTAGTAGATGGAGAGGTGAAGTACATATCTCCCATGAACCTCCGACAACTTAGAGATATCTAAGTTTGAGATCATATTGTTCCAAAGTGTTCATACATCATGTTTATCAGAGTATGTAGCATGATGTATATGGAGTTAGTTTTGTGGGTTTCAGAATGTTTATGTTTGTAAAAGGGTTTTTTTAGAGGGTTTATAAAACATGGGTTGCTGGGTTTATTGGTTTATCTAGTTCCAGAATGCGACATGACTGCAAATTGTAACTTGATAGCGCTACATTCATATGTGTAAATGCAAAAGTACAGGTTGTAGCTTGGACTTTGACCTGAAATACTTAATGAGCAATTGAACGATATTGTGACATAAGATTTTTTTTGAATGGTTGAAAAGCATTTTAAAGCATGTATACGGCTCATATTTAAAGGCGGTTGAGGGTTTAGTTTCTTCATCGAACAATTAATAATATACCGAATCTTATTACAATCTTATTTGACAAAATGAGCTACTAAGAGATATCGGTAGAGTAAATGTATATTGCTCCTATATGGCAAACAGAGTGAATTCTTGATAGTTCATTTTGAAAGATTAGTCGTTGACGTACACGGTATACTTGTATACATAGAGAGATGTTTCTTTGAGGTCTATCATTCGCGGTGATGGTTTTATCTGCTCTAATTTTTTTGAAACCCCATGCTAAAAAAGCAAAAAATATTTGATGATATTGGTGCGTAACATTAAAGATGCATAGAAAAACATATCTATCATTACATTAGCACATTAATCCCAAAATCTATTCCACTATACAAATAGAAGAACTCAAGATTCATTATTCATGCTACAGTAAATACCACAACAGCATTTACTATATCATTTACTGAAGCGAATAGGAAACTGGACACAGATTTTTTGAAACTATTACTGTAGCACACTGGGATATTGTAGTATATTCAAAACTGTAGACGACTAGTAACATTAAAGACCCAATCCGCATCTCCCTTTTATTATCCACCCTCCAAAATAACACAAAAGCACCCTAAACCTCCTAAAATTTTCATGGACCCCCTCCATTAATACTCTGCTTCTCCATCCTCCCTCCTCCATCTCGCTCTCCTCGGTCTATCATGGATTCCACCCCCGAATCTCGCCTCGATTTCGGAAAGCTCGAGTTTGGGTAGAATTTTGATCAAAATGCCGATTCTTTCGTAATTTTTTTTGGTATTTTCCGTTATTTTTTGGGAGGGTTTTCGTAGGTGCAATCATTATAGGAGGAGATGCAAGATCCGAGCCCCTTGCTGCAACGAGATTTTCGGATGCCGCCATTGCCACAATGAATCCGACGTGAGTTTCTTGTTTTTTTGGCGGGAAAAAGATGGCGTCTTTTGTTTTCTTGATCCCCTTGGTCCTTTGTTCTTGATGGTTGGTTTTGTACTGGGTTTAGGTTGATGGGCACACGCTCTGCCGGCACGATGTTCAGAAGGTGAGATTGATTTTGAATCTTTAATTTTACCACCTTGATTTTGTATTGATTTTGAAATTGGAGGCGACCCCCTCAGTTCTTGAGGGAGAGGGGGTGTTTCTTGCAAACCATCTTTCTAAAAATGGGCAATCTGATTTAAGGGGTACTAAGTGCAAGTGAAGGTGTGCATGAGGGGGTTTATGTGTGCATGAGGGGGGTTATGTGCAATTTGCTCTTGCTTTGCAATACCTCAAAAGTTATGATAAAAGGAATATTTTCTAGGATATTCTTGATTTTTGCTCTCGCTTCCATCATTCAAAAGCTGATTAAGTTTTAGGGTGCTTTGGCTCAATGTGGGAGGATTAGAAGGTAAAATTGCAAATATTGAGATTTGGGAGTTAAAGATTTCAAATATAATTGATTTGGAAGGTATATATGTATCTTTTTTATTTCTTAAATTTGGGTTTGATGTGTTATTATTTGTTCTCAAGTTTTTTATTTCTTGTGATTTTTTAGGTGATTTGTTTGGTCTGCGATACTGAACAGCGGGTAAAATTTCTGAATTATCTTTGTTTATTTGAAATTCTTTTTCCTTCTGGGAATTATTGTAAGAGTTGGGGTGATTTTAGGTTACCAAAGTTTGTACAAAGTGTGGTGTAAACATGGGGGAGTATTTCTGTGAAATCTGCAAATTTTACGACGACACTGAGAAAGGGCAGTTTCACTGTGATGATTGCGGTATTTGTCGAGTTGGAGGGCAGGATAATTTCTTCCATTGCGAAATGTGTGGTATGTGCCTCTCTCTTGATAAATATTTGGATTTGTTTGCTTTTCTTGATAAATGTTTGAATTTGTTTGCTTTTCTTGATAATTGTTTTCTATTAATGACGAACTAGACTTCTATTAGAACAATGAATAGTTATCTACATTTATTGCTGACATCTTGTTTTCCTTTTTGTTGACGTTGTATATACATGTTTTTTTTGTCTTTTTGTTGAGCTCATTGTTCTATCTGATTGTACTCAAGTGCATGTGGGATGGAATAGATGAAATTCATGGCACTTCGTTATCTACATTTTATGGATACATCTTCTTTAGTCGAAATTTTCTGTTAATCTACATATCTTTGTCCATTTGAAATTATCTATAGGTTCCTGCTACTCAAATTCTCTACGAGGTAAGCATACATGTGTGGAGAACTCAATGAAACAGAATTGCCCCATATGTGCTGAGGTACAGTTTCGTGATATTCTTTCACATTCTACATTTGAAATCTGAAACATCATAATGTTAGATTCTATGTCGCAGTATCTTTTTGACTCGTTAAAAGTGACAAGTGTTTTGAAATGTGGGCACACAATGCACTCTGAATGTCTGGCCGGAATGTTGAATCATCATCAGTAAGCCTCATCCCCCCACTAAACTGTAGTACCTACTAATTTGACACCCAATCCAATTTGATTTTGGTGTTTAAGAAGGGAAATTTTATATGTTATTAATGTTCTTTTTGTTTTTCTTTCTTTTGCAGTAGATACACATGTCCAATGTGCTCCAAGTCCGTGGTAGATATGGCAAGGCATTGGAGAAAGCTCGATCAAGAGGTAAACACTTCTTACCTTTCGACATACTGAGGCTTTGTGTTCTTAACTCATGCTTATCAATATCTAATAAGAAGTATTGGGATGATCAAGAGTTGTAGGTATCAGTAGCTTTACTAGTTCAAATGCTTGTATGAGTTTTGAATGCAAAATATGTTTCTATTATAATACATCCATAGACAGCTCAAACTGAAAACCTGAGTCATTGGAAGGATGAAACAGGATGGGTGCAGTTGATAAGAAAGAAAATTCGCACACGTCAGCATATAACTAAAATACGAATACATAAGTATAATACTTGCATATTTTGTCTAGATTTATGTGTGCTTGACACCTATCAATAATTTTATTTGTTATTAGTCATATGAAAGAAAACTTATATTAGCAAAATGATCTACATATTGAAGGTTTTTGAGGTAAACATAAGCTCATTAGGATTTGTGGATGTAAAAATGAATGAAGGTGTATATTATATTTAGGTATACTGAACACCCCAACTTCAAACATGAAGGAAATATCTTTTTCTTTTGCTTGATAGCATTGGAGAAGTTTGAAATCTGACCTCATCGAACCAAAACCAAAAGGTATATAGTTCAGTAGAAACTGATCAAACTCTTGAAATTTCACTTAGTAGTACTCCAAACACATGGAAGGAGTACCTTAATGGTTCACATTGATGGATAAATCTGTTTGCCTTAATCTCATTTGGCTTTTGATTTCATGCTTTTGATGCTTGATGCTGAATGTTTAGGATTTGTAATATTTCCCTTGGAGATCATGACCGGAAAGGAATATAATATTCTACTTAAGAGGCAATGCTAGTCATCAGGAGAAACTATGTACAAATTCAATTTTCTTAAGAAATATTTTTATAAAGAGTACTGATAAATGTAACTCTTATTGTCCAATTGCAAGATGGTAGGTTTATCAAATTTGGATTTTGGAGAGTGTACATACAAAATTTTTGCTCGCAGTTTCCCACTCATTCTAGATGTTAATTGCCAACTATTGAATAGTTCTGTTGTGGATGGGAGGATGAGCTTAAGAAGAAAGGTGACTTGTACTTTCATACATGAAAAACAACTCTGCCTGCTATACATGGTCCGATCCTACTAATGCTTTCAGCAATTTTGTTTTAGATTATTCCAAATCGAATAATATACTTCGCACCCCCTCCTCCCGCAGAAAAAAAGAAGAAGAAAAAACCACCAACCACTAAAAAAAAAGAAAAGCAAATAATATTCATGTTCCCTTTGGAACTGTAGAGTGTAAGAGATAGGAACTTTCACAAAAGACCTGAAGTTTGATTATTGGCCAATATACTAATACCATGGAGTCATCTGCGCATGATATGGTTTAATATGCATGCATGCATGCAGTAGAAGGTAGTTTGATGTTATATTAATTCAGAGAAACTAAAGTGGAATGTGCTTCATTTAGAGATTTTACAACAATGTTCTATTCTCTCTCTCTTTGTGGCTTGGCTTGGCTTTCTTCAATTCATAAGGGAACTTGATAAATTGCCAATAAACTATAATCTCTCTTTTTTTTTTTGCTTGGCTTGGCTTGGCTTTTTCTTCAATTCGTAAGGGAACTTGATAAATTGCCAATAAACTATAACTATACTTTTGTGTATGTCATATGCACATACTTAGATGTTTAAATAAATAGATGCCATCTCCATCTTTTCTTTAAAACCGTCTAGTGTCATTCTTTTACCTAGAAACCAACGTAGTATAATCTATATTTGGAAAGCAATAAGCTAAGAAGTGAAAAATTATACTCTAGTTTTGTCGCAAGCACACAATCTTGGAAAGAATTGCCACATGCATAGTTGCGTATTTTAGTTGTGTAAATACACTCCTGAGGTTCTTCCAATCAAAAAGCTCTGTACTTGAAAGTTCCTTGCTGTGATTGCTTATCCAAACTTACCAGCTGATTTGAATTTTCAGTTTAGAGCACATTCGATTTTCTTCTTAACCACAAATGTAGATATCCTTCTCTCTCCGCCACTCTTTAACATTTTTTCTTTCATTTCTTCCAGATACGCACTATGATAATGCCCCTGAGTTATCGGTTCAAGGTCAGTGCATCACCAATTTCCTTTTAAATTGCATCACATCGATGAGGTTATGGATAAGTACAAGTATGAAGTAGCTTTTTGATCAGCTACCCAATTGTGTCCTCCATTAGATCAACGACATTATCATTTTTGTTGCATTCTCTGTGAACATAAAATCCTCTATTTCTACAGGTACAGATCCGATGTCATCAATGCGAAAATACCACTGAACGTATGTTTCATATCCTCGGTCATAAGTGTGGCAGCTGCAGTTCCTACAACACCCGAATAATTTCTCAACCTCCAGCGCTCCGTTAATGGTTCATCTTTATGCGCAACTGACAATCAAGGAGAAAACTTTGCTGAACCATGGTACATGTACTTATGTGCTATAGCTATAATACAACTCAGGAAAATATTTTGGAGGGGTCTGTTGATTTTTATCTCTCTCAACTTGCAGTTTCCGATGATACGATATGTTTCCTTGTTAATTTTTTTTCTTTGAACTAGCAGTTTTCTTGATTAATAGAACTGTTGTCTTTTACTGATTTGTTATTCTGGGAGCTCTACAGATTTATCATTTAACCCATTATTGGATGATTGGATGCATTGCATGGGAAAGTAAAGCTAGAAGAAAGCATATATACCAAGTAACTAACTAACTTCGGTCCAAAACATTGTTAGTTCTCATCTGACTAAACTTAAATATTGAAGCTCATAGCAAGCACCAGATAGTAATCAGCAGCATCACCCGTCTGAGCGTGCTTGGAGAGTACCCTAAGTTAACGTGCATGGCATAACACTAAGCACGCTACCTAAAAAATTAATGAATAGTGAGCGACGCACATTATTATTATTATTATTATTATTTTCATTTAATTTCCATGCGTGTACTTAAAGAAGCTCTGGCCTTGCTTAACTATGAAGTATCGAGCAAAGAACACCGTAAGCTGTCAATTGCATGCCGATCTGAGCGAGCGTAGAGAAAAGCGTCAACTACCAACCATGCTAGGAAAAGCGTAGGAAGATGGAGACGGAAGAGAGAGAGAGATCAAATCGGAGCTGGGGTTTTAAGGAAAAGTCAGGGCAAGAAGAACGAACGATCGATGTAGGTATTTACGATGCGGCGGCTCTGTAGGAATAAAAAGTTTGCTGGAAATGGTGGTCTAGTACAAACAGGGGCAGCCCCAATGGGTGGTAGGAACCTTTGGGGCTCGTTTTATCAGCCCCAACCAGGGGCGGACCCATGTTAGTTCAAAGTGGTTCATATGAACCACCTCAAATTTCAGAAAACCCTATATATTATATATATCTCAGATACTAACAAGTAGAACTTACAACCTAGTGGATAAGCAGTAACAGTTAAGGTTGTTTGTTTAAATGTAAGGTTCTGGGTTCGAATCCCAGATTTGGGTTTTATTGTTTATATTTGTTTTCATTGCTTATTTTCTTTAACTCAATTGGACATTTGGTTTTCGAATCCCGAATTTTGATTATTTTGTTTAATTCATTGCTTAGCTAAGGTTGTTTATTTTTGGATTTGGTTTTCATTCTTGGATAAAATTTTATTTTTCTCATAATCTTTTTTAAATTTACATGAATATTCATTGTATTAGTTAATTTTATGATTTTCTTTCATAATTTTTTCTCTCTATTAACTTTTTTCCTATTATTTTCTTGTCTTTTAAAAATTTATTTTACTAAGAAAGTAATAGAAAACATTAAATACACATAACTTTGAAAATTCTTGCAACAAACATATCTATAGCTTTGCTAGTTCTCTCAGCTACAAACTTCGGCCTTGACCCTGTCTATATACTATTTCCAAAAAAAATTAATATGTATTTTGAACCACCGCTGCTAACTTTGTAGATCCGCCACTGGCCCCAACGGGTGGTAGACAACCTCTTGCAGTTCGTTTATGTAGTGAAGGATCAGACTAATATTTGTCATTTTTAACTTGCTTATAAGCAATATGCAATGCATATCAAATAGAACTCTTTTTAAGTTTAGACAAGTGATTTTTTACCTCTTGTTGCGCAAGTGATTAGATAATTCCATGTCATGGAGGCCTCAACTTTTGCATAGTTTTTTCCAAAAATATTGCATGTACTTTGTGATAGCCAATGCAATTGCTAGCGTCCAAAAATGTTCAAAAAATGTGGAGAGACGTCTCCTGCTAAGAGGCTACTAATCTGTAACCTGCTTTTCATTAATGCCTAACAATTTATTGGCTAATTATGGTAAGAGAAACATTACATTCTGCTAAGTTAGGCTTTTTGGAAAGCAAATTGCACATCCTGATTGTTGTGGCAAGAAACTGGTTAATGTGGCTTTTCACCCCTTATATATCAAGAAACTGGTTAATGTGGCTTTTCACCCCTTATATATGAAGTTTTAGTCAAATAGAATTGGTCCACTTGATGCATTGTGGTGGTAACTATATATAGCTATAACTTGTTGCATAAATTGCAATTGTCATTTTTAAGAAAATATATGCGACTATCTGACTTGGATTGTATGGTTTACTAGCTTATTAATTTCCATTTTACAGATGAACCAATGGAATAGTATGCCAATGTTATAAGTCTCATGGGTGATGATTGTAGTGGCTTGAAATAAACTTTGATGCAAAATGTAACATCTATGGGCATGCTATCAGTATATTGAAGCTTATGATATCAGTATATTGAAGCTTATTAAAGTAATATTAGTATTCCTTTTGTGACTTGAGGTGCAAGTCTAGTTCCACAAATACTCATGGAGAACAATCAGGTATTGCATGTGATATCTTCTCTATCTCAAGGTTCAAATGGCGTCTTTCTTGCTGCTTCTTGCATGGATCACAAGTATTCCAATTCTAGCACGATTCCAATTCTTGCAAAATTCCAACACATTATTGAATTGTGCTTAACATCTTGTTCTCTTCTATCAGGATTTACTAGCTTCTTTGATTCTTTAGCATGACAGTTTAGAGTAAACTAACAGTTTTTCCCCTTTCCCTAGTGGCAAGACCATTGAACTTGATGATGTCACTTTTCATCAGTGTGTAAATCTGATGAGGTTCAACTCAGAAAAGACAGTCAGCTTTGTGCCTCTGGATGGTGAATTTGAATTGATGAAGTAAATCTTTCAACCTTTCTTACAATTAAGATTGCTTTTGTGCTAGTGTCGCATCATGCTTTGATGAAGTAAATTTGTCAATGTGGACAGTTTTTTTGATTGCCTGTTATGTTAAATAAGGTTAACTTAGTTTGTTCGTGTTATGTTGGATTTTAGCGTACATTTTGTAACCAAGGCATAATTTGTTTTGAGTTTCTACAAAAAAATATATGGCATAGAAATACAAACTATGAAGAGTTGGGCCATTTTTGGAGTAATGAGATTGAGTATTTGAGTGAGGTTGATTGCATAACTTCGAGTGGGATGCTTAGTGTATAGTGTTTGGCTCCTGTTACCGTTGAGGTGAAAAATTGGCCTTCTAGTTTTTTGTTCTACTAAGTTCCATTTGCAAAAGAATAAGAATAACTAGACTAGCTAGTTTAATTAAATTTAATTTAGATTAGTTCAGTTGACAATTTGAAAAAACTGTTCATGGTAATTCTCTATTAATGCAAGTTGGAATAGTTCAGTTAACAAAGACGAGAAATTGAATATTGGAGTATCACCTCATCCTGCGTACATGTTGCATGGCCTGACATTAATGCATAGAAGATGAAAGAACTAGATTTACTTAGATATGTATATTTTGATTAGGACTAACCAAATTGATCTAACCACTCATTTTACTATCAACAAAGCAACTAACGACATTTAACTAGCACCCCTCAACTAATTTAGTGGCACCTAGCTCACCTGTATTGTCATTTTTAGAAGGATAAATTACAGATAACACCACTCTTCACATATAATTTTATGAAGCATGAACCTTCCATGATACTAATGATTTAACATGTAGTTTGCGTCTCTATTTGTCCTGCTAGAGAAACATGCACATGGATGATTTAACATTCTGCTCCTGTTTTTTTTTTTTGGTTAAATGCCCAGATTGAAATTGGGATAATCCTGATTTCTTTTAAATTTGATATTTATTTCTAGCTGTCATGGTGATTTCATGTTGACATATTTTATTAATTTGTTATTTTGCTAAGACCTAATTTCTTCTTCAGTTGATACCAGTTTCTCTACTTACATTTTTAATTTGATCTTACTGTGTTACTTTATAGGTAAAGAGTGTCTTTGGTGCTAAAATGTTTGCACTGGGAGTTGCAGTGAAGGTTCCAGTACCAAAACAAACAGCAAAGACAAGTTTCCAGGTGACATCAGGCAAAACCAAATATAAAGCTGCTATTGATTGTATTGTCTGGAAGTAAGTCCTGTTACTTCTCCTCGTTTCTTTCTGATTACAGCAGTAGGCAAGAGCTGAGTGCTTTTCTTCTTTCTTGATTTTATTATGTACCTCTTATATATGTTTTTTTTCCAGCAGTAGGCAAAGCCAAACAAGCTATTCAAAGTGTTTTCACCAGTAGGCAAGAGCTGAGTGCTTTTCTTCTTTCTTGATTTTATTATGTACCTCTTATATATGTTTTTTTTCAGCAGTAGGCAAAGCCAAACAAGCTATTCAAAGTGTTTTCAGCAGTAGGCAAGAACTGAGTATTTGTGCATAACATTTTTGGCTATTTTTTCTTTTTTTATTTATCTAACAGTCCTAACTGTTGTAACCGTTGGGGCAAATATTAGCCCCAACGGTTCTAACCGTTGGGGCAAATATTTTGCCCCAACGGTTAGAAACGTTGGGGCAAATATTTTGCCTCAACGGTTAGAAACGTTAGGGCAAGTTTAACAACCATTGGGGCTGGCTTAGCCCCAATGCGATTTGTCCTAACGGTCCTTTTTTTAGTCCCAACGGTTCTAACCGTTGAGGTCATGATTTGCCTAACGGTTACAACGGTTAGGACAGCCCTATTTTGGGGCAAATAATTATTGACTCGCTTTGAGAAAAGGTTTTAACGAGGGACTGTCATTTTTGTGTTAAAGCTGGCATGAAGCAGAAGACGCTACTTTTTGTTATTATTATTGTTTATTTATTCATTTATTTTACCTCTGGAAGGTGGATTTCTTTCTTTTTTCTTTTTCTGACAATGTTGGTTATTCATTTACTACTACATTACATTTTGGCTAAATATCATAAAACCCTCCCATAACTGTGGATGATTACCAGAAAACCTCATTAACTTTCAAAGTATTAGAAAACACTCCTTAAATTTAGAGGTTAGCAAAAACCCTTTAACATTCAGATTTCATCAAAAAAATAATCCTAATTTAGAGGGATTTTCTGAAAGAATCTGGAAGTTAAGTTGGGGTTTCTAATGAAATGTAAATGTTAATTGGGGTTTTGTGATAATCCCTATACTTAAGGTGATTTTTCCTGATATTTTGAAAGTTAAAGGGGGTTTTCTGATGATCATCCAAAATTAAGGGGCTTTTCTAATATTTAGCCTTAAATTTTTGCAGTTGCTCAATTAAGGATGTTCTTATAAGAAATAAAGGAAAGCAGCTAATTTACTTTAAACAGAATAAAACTGATACTGTTAATAAAAAATATTTTTAAAAAAAAAGCTGTGAGCCTTCGAGGCGTCAACTTTGATAGTTGGGGTGTGATATGCCTTCGGTCAGGTAGGCTCGTCGGTCACCCGGCCCGGCCCATTGGCCGCGTGCCTACCCAAATAGGTGCTGATGGGCCATGCTAAAACCCTACCTACACATTAAAGCCTTACAAAAAGACATTTGGTCGTCTACACGTTACACGGTACCACACAATGTTTGAATACAACTAACAACAACAACAACAACAGAGTCTTATTCCAAGTTTTTAGGGCCATCTATATATCCTGCACTTGAACTTAGGCATGCTGAAGTGCCGAAGGCTATCACCACTACCTAAAACTTTAGCATGTTAGTCTAGACTATAAATACAACCAAGTACAGAAGGAAATAAACCCAACAAATACTCAACATCTCTGCTAAAAATTATGGTATACAAGATCCCAGATGCACACGAAACAATATAGACATAAAACAAGATAAAATGCTAATCCCTCACACGAGGATATACCGAAGAACAAAATGCCTCGATACTAAATTAGAGCCTAGGCGAGCAAGCAAAAGACAAGTCTCAACATGATTAACTACTGGAGGATTTTCCTCTAGCAAGAAAGTGGGGGGAAAACACAACCAGATCCTTAAAATGGACGATAAGCACTTAGAACGAAAAGAATGGAATAAGACAAAAGATGTGCATAATCAACGGGAAGGCGATATGGATCGTGATACAGAATAATAGTTACATACATAAGATAATATAAATAGAGATGATCATACAACCACACTGTCATGTACATACTATCAAATAGTACAGATGAGTTACCTACTGTGTGCCCCCGATAACATACACATCGCTTCTATAAAAATAAATAAATAGCAACAATGTTTGCGCCTGACAGCACAACCTAAAGGATTTTCTACAAGCATGAGTGTGCGCAAGACAGCCCGAAACAAAGAAGAATAAGAGCCTAGGAAAGTTTAAAGTAAACCAATTGTAGAAATATCACTGTACACATCACGTCATTGAGCTACCCTGCAAGATATAATCCCACATAGCCAATCTCTCAAATGATTTCAGCACACTCCATGTTCAATGTAAACTCCCCCCCCCCCCCTGCGGACTGTATGGCGCAGGCTAACGAACTGCACCTAAAGAGGGATCAAAATGGAGAATTAAAATATGTAAATAAGGCCCTTTTACCAAAAAAGATGGGCGAAATCATTAACATTCAAGTGCACAGAGTGCGTTCTCAGCATGAAAAATCCGTAGAACTTTTCCAAAACCCTTCTAGGGCCAAAGATGTTGGTCGCGACTCCTGGGGATCATCTTTTCCTCCTGCCTCCCTGCATTGAATGAAAAATTTAACCCCGAATATCAGCAATTAAAATTAGGTGTTTTCTTTTCCACCAATTACTATGATGATCATCAGTCAAACAATCAAAATTGCAACTTAAAAGTTCAACCAGTCATATATAAGAACATTACAAGGGAAATGTGCATGCAAAGCATAAGGAAAAATCATGATTACACCTAAATATACTAGTTAGAATTAAAACGGTCCTAGTGGCTTTCCTTTGGACTACTGAAACATAAACATTATGAACATAATCGAACAGGCCTCATGTTCCAAAGAATTTACAATGTATTTGCTACATCAATGTCTATTTGAGGGAGGAAATATTTTTGTATCTTCAAAAAGAAGCAACCATTCAAACAGTAAATGAGTTCTGAGTAGACATTAAGAGGTGTAACGGACCAATGTTCATTACAGTATACAGTGAATATATATTTCATACACCCATATCGCTATTTGTTGATAGCTCAGTTTATTTGGAAACAAATATGCAACTAGCAAACCTTTTAATGATAATTGTAAATACTAATACAGCAAGCATCATATACAAAGTACTATCAATCTGCATGTAATGTAACATATATGCTCAAGCTCAGATGGGTCATCATCATTATACAGGGTCTTGATGACTATATCAAAGATGGGGTCATGGGGCTCAGTTTGGCACATTTAATAACTGGTAAAATGATCAAAGTGAATATAGCTAATGCATTCACAATAGCACATCAAATTGGCCAAGTTTGAGACTAGAAATCCAGATTCCAATCTATTCAAGGGAATGGAATATAATAACAGATGGCCATGATTTGAAGTTTGACGGGCTTAACATCAACCAAAGAAAATACTCAATGACTTGTTTCACACCCAAGATAGATTGCACCCGAAGCTCTATTGAAAGATAAGGTATATTTTAATCTATAATGAAATTAATTCAAATTGTGATTTGTAATGAAGTCATTGGAATCTATCTTTTATAATTGACAAAAAAAAAAAGAAATTTACCGAGCTTAGATAATCATCCATAGATGATTGCTTTCTCCTCTTGAATGAGGCCTCCGTAGCTGGGGACCTTGGTATTGAGCGTTTTGAAGGGGTTGAATTCTACAGCCAGTAAGAATAAAGTGAGAAAATGTTCATAATAGCAACTGCTTAGATAAAACCTAAAAATATACAAAATCACAGGCATAAGACTCAAGATATAAAGGCAAATAAGTTAAAACGGAAAAAAAGAGCGATAAAAAAATATTAAAATGACTTCAACCAAGGTTTAAGCTTTGACGTACAGGCTGACAAAGATATGTATTCACCATATTTTGCTGATGTTAAGCATGTCGATCCAATCAAAGCCAAACTGATTTATACTCGCCGATATCAGGATATAATGAGTAATTAACGAACAACAACTAATAAAGATTATGATATAAGGTTCTAGGTCCTAAAGTTTGATTTAATAGTGCAATATTCTACAAATCATAATAACGTCAACCCAATAAACCGGAACTGATTGATACTTATCGATATTGACCAACAAGGACCAATACATGTCGATATTATTAACTAATAAAAACAAATACGATTTATCGTCCAAGATTTGAACTTTGACGTACTAAATTTTGATTTGATAGTCCTATGCTGGAGAAGCCATTAAACAGAAAGCCTGTAATTATTCGACTTATTGCATGTGCCGATAATAATGATTTGGAACTGCCAAAATGATTGGAACCCTTGAATCCTTGATACCAATATCCAAATGGACTGCAATTATGACAAATCCGTGATCTCAAACCTTGAATCCAACATAACAGCTTCTGGTATGCCATAGACATATATCTAAACAACGTTCTGTTTTTACTTCCGCAGAAATTTACTCTAGAGATCCATGTTTGAATTATTAATATGGATGCGAAGGTACTGGGCCCTAAAAATTAGCTTAAGTTCAAACTTGCCCCTACAATATGTACATTCGACCTAAGGGGGCCCACTTGTCAGCTTTTGAGAGAGTACTGACTTGGATACCCCAAATATGACACAAAGGGGCTAAACATAGGTAGGACTCACATTATTAAGATTTATACACCAAACATTCATTATAACAAACTAATACCAAAGCTACTTCTAGGAGCCGCCATCCTAAAATCCGGAAAAGGGCCTTAAAATCAAGAAAAACAGGAGCCTACGCCACAAGTTCGACATAGAGGCTTTGTTGTTATTGCTGTTGTTTGTTGAATAGAAAAACTGTAGTATATCCACCCTAACACTACCAATCACAGATCAGGGTGACAGTATGCATCCAAAATATTAAAAAATGAGTATAAAGATTTGGACCTTGGCATGCTTTTTATCCTTCCGAGCTTGTCTCTCTCGCTCATCATATTCTTGATTTTCTTTTTCTACCAACCGAATAAGTGTGTCGCAGCGCCTAGCTAATTCTTGGGTCGTGCGTGACTTCACAAACCAGTCAAAGCGAAACAAAGGTGACATCCGGAAAGCTGCTTTCAACTCATCCCAGTTTCCATAACCCAATTTGTGAACCATGCATAACTGAAAATAGTAATCGACATGTTAACTTTCATCAACAGTAACCAAAAATTAAGAAACTATCATCCGTTACAGTGATTAACATGTAGCAATACCATGAACCGATCACATTCTTCATTGTACAACTTCCCTTTGTTCTGCCCATATTGAATCTTTAACTCTAACCATGGATTCTTGTAGCGATCCAACTTCTTCCCAATTGCTTTCATTATCTCATCTTTACGTGATATCCTTGCCTCTCCTCTTTCAATATTCTTCATTATTCTGTCATATTCTGAAGGCACAATGAGACAAGAGGCAGAAGGGGAGGGCATCAGCCTCAAGAAGATAAATTAGATAAAGTAACCAGTTCAAGTGTTGACTCCAAAAGTATACTTACAGACAACAAGAGAAAGAGTCTCTAGAAACTAGAAAACAGGTTCACTATAAATAGATTAAGGTCCCTGCTTCCATGAAAAGAATGGATTCAGAATTATTTACCATTCAACTCCTTGTATCTTGCTTTGAAAACTTTAGCATATCTTTCAACCTCCTCTTCTGTTTTCCCTTCCATCTCAGAAGCTATACTTTTTATGTCATTACGCCCATACTTCTCACAGGCCCTAATGAATGTATTGAAGTCTCTTCTTGTCCACGATGAGAAACCCTGAAAGGACGGAAAATTATAGGAGTATTGTCAGGAAGTCGAAAATTTTTATTTCTCAAGTTACAATCTCACCTCTTCTAACAACTGTTCTTTTTCTTCTTGCTCCTCCGCAGTCAAGGGATCTCCCAACTCTAAATAAAATTACAGCCATTAGAATGTAAAACAGTAAGATAATAATAAAAACATCTCTGAAATGGGTGAATTACCTTCAGATTCATCGCCTTCAATTGTATCCTTTGATTGATTCTTCTGATGAACTTGCTGAACAAAATAAAAAAATTTAGAAAGAAAATCAAAGTATCCACTGTAAGATCAAATATAATCATCCAAACATAATTTGGAGAACAAAAAGAAGGCAGATCAATAGTTTGAAGAGTGATAGTGCCAATGCAGTTTCACTAAGAACTCGAGAACACAAAGATGAATGCACTGCTATATGAATGCATTTCTCCTAAAATCTAAAATAATTTTTCTTTGCGTGCAAACAAGTTCGGTGAGTTTGATGCTCCTAAAGTGAATTAAGTCAAAAGAGCCTGTAGCTTTGGACAATTGAGTTCAAGCATTCTGATGCTAAAAGAACAAGCAGATAATTGTTTTGTGCACAACAATACCAGTAAACTAAAGCTGCTTCATTATTTATTCATTATGCAGGATTCCTTGTTTTAATTCTTTTGAGGTCATAAAGTTTGATTCTAGGAAGATAGGTACACACCCAATGTACCTAGTTGAAACCTGCTTTTATGGGACAATTCTTATGCTACAATTACTCTTTACAACTTTTATAACTATGAATATAGTAACAATTGAGTTTTTCTTCTACACGAAGGAATACTTCAGTTCGATGAAATTCCAAATTGGTAAAGTGATAATATACAAACAAAAGCACTATCATATCATGAGAAAAGAACTCTTAACATTTCTGTTAACAGAGCATTTTTCATGATCCTTGCAACTTCCAAGAATTGCTCATGATATATGATTATAGTTAATTTGCAACTCCATGGGGGCATGAGGATCAGTTAAGAGTTGCATACAAAGATTTCACTATCAGATTTCTTCAGAACGAAAGAACTACTTAGGCTCAGCTGGACCCCATATTTTTCATGTAACAGGACACCAGCACAGCTGACTCATTTTAGTTCATAAAGAGTCTACGCCCACTACCCATTTTTTCTTTCAACCAGAACTAGTGATACCATCTACTCTGATGCTTCCAATTTGTCACCAAGCGCAGTATTTTTAACAGAAAAGAAGAATCAAGCTTACTGCAACAAGCAACTTCAGGGTAACCAACCAATTTACAGGTTAGAAAAGAAAATCAAGGGCATGGGTGTTCCAAGAAGAAAATGAACAAATCTGACTATGAATAAGATTTCATGCCAATACTTACCATGAGATACCGCACTTCTTTTTCATACAGCTCATTCAATCTCTGGGTGTTAAAAAACTGGAAATCATGCCTGGAAAACGTAGCACAAGTTACCCTCCAATCCATGTTCATCATAACAGTGAAAATATTTAAACAGTAAAGGAAAACTAAAATGGTTTCCAAATAAAAACTTACAAATGAGGCATGCGAGGAATACGTGGCTCCCTTGGCTTCGCTGGACCACCTTGGCGTAATGCTTGCTTAAAATAGTCAGATTCCGAATAACTACCAAGTGAAGCGCAGGAAATAGGTTCAGAAGGGTTATAGAAAACGACCAAGGCAACCAATGGTCACTATTATAGACTTACTTGCGTTTTCGTTCCCTTCTGGGTGGCTCAATCCAATTCTCACTAACAATTTTCTTAAAGTCCACCTTGTTTTCATCCTTTTGTACAAGTCAGAAATAACCAGTCAGCAATAACTATCTAAAATATATGACATTAGTCAAGAGTTAATGTATGCATAATAACACTATTACCTTTTCATCATCAAAATCATATAATTCAGCATCTGAAAAAAAAGGTGTAATATATTATGAAGCTGAAGTTTAGTTTGACCAACAATGAAAGAAAGGAATATACATTAGGAATATACATACTGTCATCCATTTTAAATTTGATGGCATCTTCTGTGAACTTCTTCATTTTTGCATCAAGTTCAGCTGTTGCCTCTTCTCCTTTAGCTATGATACGGTCAATATCTTCATCTGTTATTGTGCTATCCTTGGAACTGAAAACCATTTCAGCACCAAACCTCACCATTTGCAGCAATTCATCTTTATTAACAGCTATATATAAAAGGCATAACCTGAATTAGTATTGAGTAAATTATAGATACACTCCTAGATATTGACTAAATAATACATAGAAAATCATAAAATGCTTACTCTTTTGCTCGGCCAATCTGCCTTGTTGAATAACTAAAGCATCAAGAGCAAGCTTCTTATATGCCCTCTCAATAACTTTTTCCTCAATGGTGTACTGCAGTATCAAGGGGAAAATGATAGTAACATACAAGAGATTAAAATGACAGTAACATACAAGAGATTTCACATAAACATAAGAAGAGTTAATAAACTTCATTTAGTAGAGCTGAACCTCAGTGCAAAACCGGAACACTTGAACTTCTTTCTTTTGACCAATTCTATGTGCACGATCTTGGGCTTGCAGATCAACTTGCGGATTCCTGAGATTAATAACAATAGGACACCATACTTAGAACTGTGCTAAATAGTAAAACGACCAAAAAATACAGAAAAAGTAGCCTACCAATCACTGTCATAAAGAATGACCACATCGGCAGTGGCAAGGTTAATCCCCAGCCCCCCTGCTCTTGTTGAAAGCAAGAAAATGAATTTTTCACTTCCTGGCTGATTGAAAGCTTCAATCGAAGCATCACGATCTTCCCCACCAGTATTCCCATCAATACGGCAATACTTATATCCACGAAACATGAGGTAGTCTTCCAAGATATCCAGCAGTCTGGTCATCTGCGTTGCAGCAATGCTAACTATTGATTAGCAGCGAAACAAAGATAAATAAAAATATTTTTTAAGAACTATATAGAGCAGGAAGAAAACTGGAAAAGTTATGGAAGAAGACTTAGAACAAGTAAAGAAGGGCTCATTTTATACAGAGCAACCAGCTCCCGGTAAAAGATCCTATCTTGATTGTCTCAGTGCACATACAAGTCAAAGAATCCCACAAGTTATTCATTTAGAAAGAAATAAAAGTGAGAGCAATACCTGTGAAAATATTAGAACTCTTGAATCCCTATCTTTAAGCTTTGGAAGCAATTTATCCAGCAGAACCATTTTTCCTGCACAGAGATGGTTGTGGTCAAAATAAGGCTGCAACAAAATCAATATGACATGACATCAACTTAAGTTACCTGCATTTGTAATTAGGTGATCTCCTGTAGTGTATGGTGGACCAGGTTCAGCACCTTGGAACAAATACGGATGATTACAACACTTACGCAGCTGCATGGCAATGTTCAAAAGGCGCTTACGCTCCCCACCAGCATTTACAACTTCCAAATCTTTCTGAAGCAAAGCACGGTAGTACTGCTTCTGCATCTGGGACATTCCTACTTTAAGTATAGTCTCCTTCTTTGGAGGCAGTCCCTTTTCAACATCAGATTTAAGCCTTCGGAGAAGGAACGGGCGAAGCACCTTCAAGATAAGCAAAAGCACATGAGTACTTTGTAGCTGACTTCTTAACATAGAAAACTCGGAATGCATAAAAGGTCTGTGAAGTTCACCTTATGAAGCTGTTGAACAACCTCCTGCTGATCATTCTCTCCAGAAATTTGAAACCATTCATCAAATGTTTCAGCAGAACTGAATATCTCAGGTAGTAAGAAATTGAGAAGAGACCACAATTCATGAAGATTGTTCTGCAAATTACAAGGATTGTCAATTAATGTTTTATTTGCAGGGGAGATGGTTAGCGCTTCTACACTGATTGCCTAATGGGGTAAACTCAGTTGCTGCTGGAGTGAAAAGTTTGTGGAATGAAGGAATGGTATTATTCAAATATTATAATACAGACTATGCAGGTACAAGATGATGTTATTTTCATTTTTGTTGTATGCATTGTATATCAAGATCCATTAGTTTACACCAAATAGAATATCACGTGTAAAGGTACTAATGCTTCTTGAAGTAAAAGAATACACCAGCAGAAACATATTTGCTGAATCTTAACTTCTCACATAAACCAAATGAGAAAAGAAGACATCCAAAAGACACATGCTTGATAAAGAAAATTAATCAGGAAAGTCTCCATGAATTTATGTCAAAGCTGTCACGAAAAATGAAGAATCAGTACAGGTATGGAGTAATTCTGACCACATGATAAAAACAACTTCTTAATAGAGAATCTCGTCCAGCTGTATGACATTGTATAGTATGACTGTATGAAATTATAAAGAATCTCGTCCAAGTATGTCACATTTTGTGGAATGAACAATATTACCTGAAGAGGTGTGCCCGTGATAAGAAGACGATAATTGGTATTGTAGAGTCTCATTGTTTTGGATAGGAGGGAATTCTCATTCTTTATCCGATGGGCCTCATCAATAATTATATAGCGCCAACTAAAGCGCCTTAGTGCAGATTTCTCTTTGATGGCCATTTCAAAACTAGTTACACAAACATCAAACTTTCCAGGAACTAATAAGTTCTCACGTATATGTTGCTGCAAAATAAGTGACACCACATGTCATACAACATTCCTTTTCATCGTCATGAAGAAAATGAGCATAGGTAGGAGAGAAAATTGAACTTACCCTCTCATCAGGGTTCCCTAAAAACTTTATAGCACGTAAAACTGGACAGAAGCGGCGAATCTCATTCATCCAGTTTCCAAGAGTGGATTTAGGTGCAACAACCATGTGAGGCCCAGTAATTCCCCTGAACTCGTGTAAATATCCAAGCAGGGAGATTGTTTGCAAAGTTTTACCAAGACCCTATACAATTATTAGGCAAAGGAAATTCATAAAAGGTTATTGAAAAAAATATGCAGCTGAAAGAACAATTAACCTCACGATTTACCAACTCCTTAACAGGGCTTAAGCAAAACTAGTATAGGACCCTATATAATTTTTAGGCAAAGGAAACCATAAGATGATATTGAAAGATATGCAATGGAAGAAGAAAAAATTAACTAACCTCACAATTTATCAACTCCTTAACAAGCCTTAAGCAAACCAATTAACTAACCTATATTTTACGCATGTACCATGACTTACCATCTCATCAGCAAGAATGCCATTGATGCCATTTTCATATAATCGTATTAACCAATTTAATCCAGCAAGTTGATAGTCTCTCATCTTCCCCTGTATACCTGCAACGTAAGTGTAACATTATCAAGGCGTAATTTTTTTATTTCTCAGCAAAAATAAGAGACCTCTTCTCTACCCACATGAACTGTTCAGATTTTTTTAGTTATGGAAAAATTCGAAGAAACCTTAATTGAACAGTTGTCACCAGTAAGTAGGCATCAAGTAAAATCAATATGCAAAAACTTGGGACAAGAGAATGCAAGTCAAGGCTGCATTTGCCCCAAACATATGAACCTAACAAATTGCTAGATTTTGATTTTTGACATCAATGTTTCATCTGTTTTATGTTTGGATATGATACTCAAAACTAGATAATTTGTCGGTTCAGGGGCAGTATTGATAACCAAAACACTCATAAAAAACCTGCACTGCGTGGCACCTGACCAGCCCACATATATAACACTTGAACCGCATGGAGAAGTGAAAAAAATTGTTCTCGCACACACAAATAAGTTGAACCAATCAGCTACTAGCATTACAGAGTAGCACTTACAAGATGGTTGCAGCAGCAGACGAGTCCCTCCCGTACCAGCCAAACCATCTTCTTCCTCCTTGAGATATTCTTCATCTTCTTCCTCCTCAGTAAGTTTGGATGCATGGCGGCCCCTACGCAAGTGTAAAAAGTTACATACAAACATCACATGAAAACATCTACCCAGATTATAACATGTAACTGTTACTATCAAAACAAATAAGCACCCCTATGAGAGAAACTAAAATGTCATTTTGCATATTCATCTACAGTAATAAACCAAAAAAACATGGGCTCCGTGAGTAAAATACACCCGATTAGGTAGATATATCAAATAAATTCACATTGTAATTGTTAAAACTCAAACATGACCATGCATATCACAACCGTTAAGAAAAACAAAAGGATAAGCATCTGTGGAGAACCATTTCACTTCTTGTAATCTGTATACATAAACATACTTACTTCCCTTTCGACTTCTTTTCTCCACCAGATTGATTGCCTTTTGCAAAATGGGCAAATATCTCAGTTTGTTGAAGTAGGTATTTCAATCTCCCCTTCCCTTTGTTGTTCTGGCAATACCTCACTGGTTAGTTGATCTTGCATATGGATGATAAAATTGAACAATTTACAAAAGTGCGGAATTTCTTTAAAGCTAGAAGGAAGCTAAGATATGCATTTGCTGGTATATGCAATCAAATATCAAGATAGCTACAATTTAGTGATGTGATCCACAAACCATGTCAGCATCAATGGCAGCATTCTGGGCATCCAATATCTCTTGAATCTTCTTTTTCTTCATTCGTTCCATTTCTCTAAGCCTTGACCTTTCCCGTTTTCCAATTTCATTATTTGAAGGACCCTCGGTCTGCAAGAAAATTATAGACACATATTAAACATTCATACATTTTTCATAAGAAAAAATTTCCATCAACATAGGATAGCCCATGATGGCATCAAGAAAAAGGCACAAAATAATTGACCAACGAGACCCATGATTCAGCCCTCAAATGATGATGCTGAGTTCCGTGCTGGGAAATCATGACCCAGTTGAGGGCCTTACCAAAAATTTTAGACAGTCATTAACACACACCTCTGTAAGATTGAACAAGATTCACGTAACTGACCCGATTCATTTGCTGAATTCGTTACTCAGGTAAGATTTGAATAATCCAATTATATTAGGTCAGGTTTGTGCAGCTGCAATATAATCTAAATTACCAAAAAGGGTTTTTTTTTATTGCAAGGAGCTCAAAATAACTTATTATCCTTGTTCCCGAAAACAAAAACAGAAAAAGAAAAAGAAAAATGTTTAATCTTAAACCAAATAAAATGAACAAATAAAATACAAATAGTTTTTTTTCCTCAATAAATTAGTCTTCTCTGAAGCTGTAATCGATCATTTCCTTCTCAAGCAAGATTTTCTTCACAAATGTGAAACTAATGTCTGTAGCACATATAGTTTTCAAATTTGGCACGTGAAACCTAATCTAACTCTAACTTGAATAAATTTCATTCTAGTGCTCGGAAATAATATTCCAAAGCCTTTGTATGCTCTCCGTCGCTTGTGTAAGAAGCGCAAATAGTCCACCATTCATCATACCTTAGAAACTCCCTTGAAAGATTTCTCTTTTCTTCTTTTTTCGACCTAAAGATTCAAAAAATTTCTCATTTCCTTCTTAAAGCCATATTTTCTCCTGAATTTGCTGGAAAAATCTGTAACCCACATATACATCCTTTCCCCATTCCCCATAAATGACACCAAAGAAAACCTAATCTAGCTCCAATTTTATCATGGAGAACTGCAAACAGTTCCGTATTCATCACACCCTTGAAAACACCTTCAGATCATTTGTCAACGTAAAGGATAAAAAAGGTTAAAAACCCTAGGCATTTCAAATCGCTACCGAATCCTTACCTCCTCCTCATCTTCCTCCTCGCCGGCGGCAATATCATCCTCCGTCGACTGCGACACCTCGTCCTCAGCCGCCGTCCTGGCGACGGCCTCGAGCTCCTCCTCGTCCTCCTCCGGCACCTCCTCCTCCGCCTCGTTCTTCCGCAACTCTTCTCCTTCGATGTCGGAGACCGATCTGTCCGAAGAGAACCCCGACGAATCCGAGGGTTTCGCCATTGCCGGCCAAATTAGGGCTTTTTTTTTTGGTTTTGGGGGAAAGAAAGAGCGGGGAAAATTAGTGGGAGAAAAGCAGCCGGGCTTGTTCAGTAATATATCCCATTATCGGTAGTATTTTCAAATTTAACCCTTAACTCTTGAATATTTGCTACCTTACCCCCAATAAACTAATTTCCCCACTTCCACCAAACTAAAGATGTTACGTTCGGAGATCATTTGACTCAATATGGTAGAATTAGAGTTCATTTTGAAAATGTCTAGATTTAGAAACTTAATTGCACTTAAATGCCCTAAAGTTTACCCGATTTTGCAGTTAAGCCACCTCTTCTTCCAAACCAAACAATAAAATACCCTTAAGTACTTATGTTTTATAGGTAAATACCCAAAATCTTAATATATTCATCGTTAGTATCCTCTTGTATACCTAACATTGCATATTAATGCACCAAATTTGATTTTAGTACCCTCTGTTATGCAAGGTAATAAATAATAATAATGTCTAAATTTTTTTTACCTATATACTTTAGATATATTTTTTTTGTTCGATTTGAAACCATGGGATATTTAAATGCAAGGTCTAGAAAACTAGACATCATTTAAGTGCAACTGGAGTATATGTATACGTTAGAGATGAAAATGATCCGATCCATTATTAGGCTTATATATATTGAGCAGCTATATGGAACTTAACCCATCTCAGTAAACTTGGCCCTTTTATAAGCTTAGATCGGGCTTGGGCCTGGCCCATTCCTTGACTACAGGACTATATGCCGTACTTAGGCTAATTGTAACGTTTGTGTTAAAGGGTTTGATCGTTGTGAGGTGGCCACTCATTTTGTAAAATGGGCTACTAAGAGAGTAAAATAATGTTTGGAAGAGCTTATTTTTTTGGTCAAACTAGTTTTCGAGTTAGTTTTTTAATATCTAATCGTTAATTTGGTTAATCACTAATAAGCTGGCTTATGAATTCCATTTTAAAAAGTTGGCATTCCTTAACTTTTGAAAAATTAGCTTGTAAGCTTTTATAAATAAACTAGTTTGACGAAGTATATAACCATTCTACCCGTACAACTTTTTATAAAAAATTTATTATAAAACCCAAAACCAGCATGACTTATAAGTTCTCTAAAAATAAGCCTTCCCTAAACATCCTCTAAGTGGTGAGACCCACTACTTGCAACAATTATGACGGGCATCATCACATGAATCGGTAGCTTATTTTGCAAAATAAGTCACTATCTCATATCTGTTTTCTCCTATTGTTAATACTTTCGTGTTCAATGGAATGACAAAAGACGAAAAACATCGGCTTTTATCTCTATTTTCTCCTATTGTTAATACTTTCGTGTTCAATGGAATGACAAAAGACGAAAAACATTGGCTTTTATCTTAGATTCATCTATCCATCTACTTACTTGTACACACTAAAACAGCTACCACTAGCTGCATCAATATGTCAAGTAGCATACGTTTTAACCTTTGCTTCCTTTTGAAAAAATGTTTGTTTCTCTAAGGGGCTATTTGGTTCACTTTTTAACTCTAGGGAAAAGTTTTACACCGCCTCCATATAGGATTTTTCGTGGCCACGTTGGATATAAGTTTTCCATCGGTTTTTCCCCCTCTTTGGTTTGCTAGTTTTGAAGAAGGGAAACAAGCAAAAAATCACCGCCACATCGGGGTTTTTTTCTCTCCCCCAATTCCTTCCTCAACCTCTCTTTTTCTTTTCGCAGGACACCATTATCTTTGAATCAAACTATCAAAAATTTAATCAATTCGCTACCAACATATATATCACTTTCCATCTCAGAGACGCAAAGGTCAATTTCCCATACGACACTAAAGCATTATTAACAAAGATTCATTTGCTAAAGAACTAAAAATATTAACAGTGGGTCCCACTGGCTAATTAATCAACTTGAACAGACAAGAGAATTTGCTGATTTCCCATTTTGGAAAAGTGATTAGAGAAGTCACAACTGCTATAGCACACAGGAATCATTTAAACTAATCCTATGCGAACAAAAGGAAAAGTGAGAGTTCTTTGTTTGTGTGACAATGTGACATATAAGTCAGGAGAGAAAAGACAGAAAGAGAGATCTAGCATTTTTTTTTCCCTGTGTGTTTATTGGTGCAAAAAGCTAGTTAGGATATGGGGAACTTCATAAGTCCTATTCTCTTCTCAATGATCTTGGTATAATGAATCTTCGCTTTCCTCCTCACCAGTGGAGGTATGCCACGTAGACAAACCATGTAAATTTTAATGTCTACTTAGGGGCTGTTTGGTTGGTTTCCTAGTAAAAACCAAGAATAGGAAATGGGAGCATGGAAATCTCCCATTTTCTATTTTCAACCATTTTCATCCCTAAAACTTACCCCAACATTTAATAAACTATTATTTTATCATCCAACTTATTTAATAAAATATTATTTTATCATCCAACTCATCTAATAAAATATTATTTTTATCATCCAATATCTAATAAAATATTATTTTTATCATCACATCATCCAACTCATCTCATCTCATCCCATCTCATATTTAAAAATCAATCACATCATCCAATAATATTGTGACAACTCATCTCATCTCCTTAAACTTTCATCTCCACCCATTTTCTCCAAAAAAACAAGGAAATTGATTTCCTTAAGTGTGTGTCACATCATCCAATAATATAATGACAACTCATCTCATCTCATCTATTTTCTTATTTTTAAGAATGAACCAAACACAAGAAAAGAACCTATTATAGGAAATAGGTTTCTTATAATACATTTTCTTTTTTTTTAGCCAACCAAATAACCTGAAAATAAGTTTTCTTAAAAAACCACTCACATCATCCAATAATATGACGACAACTCATCTCATCTCATCTCCTATTCTTTAATTTCCTTCTTTTTTTCCAACCAAACAACCTCAAAATAAAATTTCTAAGAAATAGGTTTCCTATTCTTTGATTTCCCTCTTTTTTTAGACAAACAAACAGCCCCTTATGTCTTGCTTTTCTTTTGATATCTCTGCTTAGGGCTGACCATTTGGACCCGGTCAGAATGCTCATAACGGCTAGTTTGTGTTATTTGACCAAAATACCCCAAAACAGTCAAAAAATGGCCGAATCTTGAGGTTATTTTGATCATTTGCCTAGGGGGATACCTCTATAAATAGATGGGATTTTTATTTGTTTTTCTTATCCAAAACTTATCTAGTTCTCTCTAATATATTCTCTAATACTCGTTTTTGCTTTCTAATTCTTCAATCAAATGGCTTCCTCCTCTGATTATGAAGGGCAAATCTCAATTCCCGATATTGAAATGAGTCCTAATACTCCTACTACAGGAGCTATAGCTACTCCTCCTACTCCTACCGATGTTCATCACGACTCCGGTGGCGACGATTCTGCACCAAGAGCTCCTAAAAGGCCGAGATCCGATGTGTGGAACTTTTTTAAGAAGATAGAAGTCATCAGAGATCAACACGGTAGGCTTCTCACCTAGAAGGCTAAGTGTGCGTTGTGCAACCATATTTTTCAAGCTCATCATAAGAGCGACACCAACCACCTCAAACGAAATTTAGAGAAACACAACAAAGGTCAGGCAATGCCTCAAAGGTGATATTCAACAATCTTTACTCTCACAATCCTCATCTTTCGGTAGTCCCGGTAGTTGGAACTATGACGCAGTCCGAGCCAGGAAATGCGTTATCAGATTTATTATTCTTAAAAACATTCCTTTTAAATTAGTAGAAGACGATGAATTTGAAGATATGTTTACAAATGGTTTTTATCCTGCATATAAAAAAAATTCTCGTTAATCTTGTCAACGTGATATTTTAAAATATTATCATGAGGAACAAGCAAAAATAATTTTTTATTTTCAAAGTTTAAACTATAATTTTTTTTAACTTCTGATATTTGGACATCTAGAGCACAAACTGGTTATTTATGTATCACAACATACTGGATTGATGATAATTGGCAAATATTTAAAAGAGATATTTTTTTATTGCATTTGAAGATTCACATAGTGGTATTAATATTACAAATTTAATAATGGAAGAACTTATAAAGTTAGAAATTTTAGAAAAAATATTTTCTCTTTCACTAGATAATGTAAGTAATAATAATATAGTTGTTGACCATATCAAATCATCTTTGCTATTATCATGTCATGATAATATTTTTCATATTAGATGTACGTGTCATATTTTAAATTTAATTATTCAAAGTGTATTTAGTGAAATTAAATTCATGATAGAAAAGGTTAGGACAATAGCCTATGCTCATAATGCTTCTGAATAAAGACTTAAAAGATGGAAATGATTTTGTAAAAGAAAAAATTTTAAACCCAAACTAATTTCAAAAGATGCTGACTATATGTGAAATTTTACCTATGCAATGTTAAATGTAGCAATAAAGTATAAAGAAATTATAAATAATTTTATTGCTTTATATACTTCTAGTTCTAGCTCTTGTAGTATGTATGGAATAACTGAGGATGAATGGACAGTTATATATTATGTAAAAGAAATGTTACAAGTTTTTTATGATGCTACTATGTTATTATCTGTTTGTTATTATCCAACTATTATTCACGCCGCTTTACAAGTTTTAAATATTCAAAAAAATTAATAATTATCGTATGGATAATTATTTTGGGAATATATTTTTCAAATGAAAAATTAATTATTTAATAAGTATTTTAGGTATATTCCTATTATTTTTGGTTTGTGGGTTTTTATTGATCCATGTTTGAAGGATATTGACCTTCGAAGTTTGTTAAATTCTTTGTATGGTAACATGATAATAGACATTGATGATGGTCAAACTATTATTACTCTTACTCATCATAATAATATTAAAATTTATTTTCAAAAATTATATGATGAGTATGCAGCTAGATATGGTGTAAGTACACATCAGTCTATAGCTTCTGCTTCTACGAGTTCAAGTCGGGGCAAATGTATGAGTTTTGATAAGGAATTAATGGTAGCTGAGCTAACTGGTGGATCTGCACTTGGATCATCAACAGAAATTTCTGAAATTGATCAATATTTAACTGCATCTTTAGTAAAATGTCAAAATAATAGTTTCAATATTTTGCAATGGTCTATACTTTTCATCATGACTCGTGACTTACTAACAGTGCAGGGTAGCTTCGGAATCCGCCTTTAACACAGCGGGACGTTTGATCGATGACCACATGACATCGTTAGATCCATATACCGTACATGTGTAATGTGCCTACAAGATTGGTGGAGGTACGAGAAGAGAACACAATGCATCGATCGGATGTCTGGTATTTAAGATAAATTTAAAGAGTTGGAACTAACAGATAGAGACAAAGAGTAATTATTCATCAATTTGTAATTTTTATTTCTTAGCTGAAAATTTATGATAAATTATTTTAAAAAAATTACAAATGATAGTAATATAGAGCTGTAATGTCAACCTAGTTGGGATGTATTCATCTATTGTGATGCGACGAATTCCAAATAAATTTATAATTATAGATGATTAACTGACTATTAATAAAGAAGTTAATTTTATCATTTTAATTTCTATAATTTTTTGTATTTGTAAATTATATAATTACAAGTGATTAATAATATCATTGTTTTTATTAAAATTTTGTTTAAAATTTTTGTTATGTATTCTTAAAAATTAAAAATTAAAAAAATTAAAAAACCGGACCGGCCCGTTTGGACATGCCTATCTCTGCTGTGCGTACTGTGCATTCATTTAGGGGCTGTTTGTTTGTCTAAAAAAAGGGAAATTAAAGAATATGAAACCTATTTCTTAGAAATTTTATTTTGAGGTTGTTTGGTTGAAAAAAAAAGAAAGAAATTAAAGAATAGGAGATGGGATGAGATGAGTTGTCGTCATATTATTGGATGATGTGAGTGATTTTTTAAGAAAACTTGTTTTGATGTTGTTTGGTTGGCTAAAAAAAAGAAAATGTATTATAAGAAACCTATTTCCTATAATAGATTCTTTTCTTGTGTTTGGTTCATTCTTAAAAGTAAGAAAATAGATGAGATGAGATGAGTTGTCATTATATTATTGGATGATGTGATCCACACTTAAGGAAATCAATTTCCTTATTTTTTTGGAGGAAATGGGTGGAGATGAAAGTTTAAGGAGATGAGATGAGTTGTCCCCATATTATTGGATGATGTGATTGATTTTTAAATATGAGATAGGATGAGATGAGATGAGTTGGATGATGTGATGATAAAATAATATTTTATTAGATGTTGGATGATAAAAGTAATATTTTATTGGATGAATTGGATGATAAAATAATATTTTATTAGATGAGTTAGATGATAAAATAATATTTTATTAAATGTTGGGGTAAGTTTTAGGGATGAAAATAGTTAAAAATAGGAAATATGAGATTTCCATGCTCCCATTTCCTATTCTTGGTGTTTAGGAAACCAACCAAACAGCCCCTTATTTAATGATAACACTCAAGGGTGGGTTTGTTTGTGATAGATAATGTATTTGTTTTTATTTACTTGCTGTTGAATAAAAGATTAAATAGTTAAAGGCCGTCAATTCAGTGAAATTTATTTGTTAACTTGTTTTAAATAGTCATTTCATCTATCATATTTGGTTGGACTTTTCGCATTTGAAACCCTAGCGTTTATCTCAAAAAAATTTGATTTATCTAAGATGATATATTTTTTTTTAGTATTTTCAAGAGAAGAATCGAAAGTGACTCCCCAATCTCTAATGTGTCTTCTACTCTTTATACTTACCTTTTTCTTGAAAGTCACATCTAAGCACAAAAGACTGCACACAAAATTTCCTCTGCAGAAAAATTACTCACAGCCGAAACTCCTTGCACGCAGCCTTTTTTTCCCTTCTGTTCACAATCGCTTTTCCCTTGCTTGCACTCCTGCACACCTGCACACGCAGCCAAAAAAAAAAAAAAAAGACTCCCTGCGATTTTTCTCCAAAGCCACCGAAAATAAAAACCTAGCACATGTATTTATAGGCTGCTCCCATGACGAGATTAATCAATCTCGTGTTGGGCCGCACCCACACTCACATGTTTCGGGTGGGCCCCAACAAAGCAATGCTGAATCAAAACTAACCAGTACTGAACTATGTATATAGAATCAAAATCACAATCAAATAATTATATTGGTACTTGGTATTACTTTCTTCATTAATTGATTGGATTAAAACCGAAGAGGTACAGAAATATTTTCTGTAAAGTACAAAAAAATATCAAAAATTATAGAAATCAATTTTCTCTCAAAATGAATGTACATCATCCAGAAATCTGACACCACATTAACATTTTTCTATAAAGTTGACACTTTTCTATACATTTAGGGCGTGTTTGGTTCAATTTCTACAAATTATAGGAAATCTTGCCATTTTCTATAAAGTTAAGAGTCATTTTCTTGTTTTGAACCAAACAAGCAAATTTAAAAAAAAATTGTACTTTTTGACTTCTCAAAACTTTTCCTATAATTTTTTTTAAGAAATACAAGGAAATCATATTTTGGGTGGAAAACATTACCTATAATTTGTAGAAATTGAACCAAACACCCCCTTAGTTCAAATTTTCTCTACAGCACAAGAGAGAGAGAGAGAGAGAGAGAGAGAGAGAGAGAGGGAGAGAGAGAGAGAGAGAGGAAAAGGTGCATAATTAATTTTTTAAATTATTTTACTATATTATTTTTAACAATTAATAATATTATTGATAATTATACTTATTTAGGAAGATGAAAAGGTGCATAATTAATAAGAAGTTATACTTATTTATTGAAAGATTAATTAGAGACGATGACATAGTTAGAATTTATCAGAATTTGAGAGGGTAAAAAAATAAAATAATAGTTTTAACAACCCTATCATATTTTTATAGTAGTATAGATATAGAAGTATAGATTATTAACAAATATTATTTCTCCATGTCATATTGTCATTTGCATTTTCAATAATACTTTATTTTAAAACAAACATTACATTTCACTTGCATGTTGATGTGGATGTGAAAGTTATTTGTAAAAAAAAAAGATTACTTTTATATTTTCAATTCACTTTTAATTTGCCAAACACCCCCTTAGAAAGAGTCAAGTGTAATGGGGTCCATGACCTAATTAAACCACCATGCAACACCTTTCACAGCAGACCCGATTCACTTATTTTAGACGAAGTTTATTATTTTTATTTTGTAGAGTTTTTTTTATATTAGTCCCTCACATTTTTCATATTTATTTACAATTAGTCCCCAAATCTTTTAAATATTTTGAATTAGTCCGTCAAATATTTATATTCTACAATTAGTCCATTGAAAATTATTCCGCTGATAAAGAAAAATGGACACTGAACACCCACCACTTGCTAACACACATAAAAATCTTTTACATTGCTAGATGAAGAAATAAATACACATTTTGTGATTTATCTCGAGCGAAAAATGAAAACGAGTGTGATCCATAGGAGTGTTAGAGGAATGAATTACAAGCATCCGATGTCATTGAATGGTTATGAGATTCATGGATTGTTATTTCCACAAAAAAATATTATAGTGAAGAGGATCCAAATGCATTACAATATAATACTAATTCATGACATCTGGGACTAAAAAGAATGCTGATTGTGTTTGCTATCCACTAGGGTTCACTAGGATGGTTGATCGAGTTTGCTAGCTGCTCAACGATATTGGATGCTTGTAATTAGGATGCATATAAGGCGGGCCCCAATTTCTAAGAATTTTTTTCGAAAAGATTGAGTCTTTCTGATAGTGTGAGAGTGTGAGGTCTTAAACTCATG
>NC_033795.1:80912692-80941940 GCF_001876935.1 Asparagus officinalis
CCCCAAAAAAAAAAAAAGAAAAAAAAGAAAAAAAAAAGACCTAGCCAAGTTACCCCCACCGTCAAAGAAGTAAAAACAGGGACCAAGGATTAAAAAATGGTATATTTTATAGTTTAGTTATCCGAAATTCTTGTGAGTGGAGGAGAGAATGTGAACTAGTTTGTTCGGGATAACAGAATTTGATTTATCAAAAATGGTTAGAAAGGTTATTAAAAAAGTTAATAAAACGTGAAGCACTGTCAGCTGTTGGCATCACACTTGAGATGCTGATTTTGTGCACGTGCACTAAATATCTAGCAAAAAAAAATCATCTTATCCACTCAAGGTAGGGCCCACCATTCAAGTCAAGGGCCCCACTGGATTCTTCAGTGCTAGTTGCATGGGAATAAGAATGGGATGCGGCCGGTGAAATGTGGTTCATTTTTTCAATCGTAATCTTGTAAGGGGCTGCTTAGTTGAACCAATATTTTAGGAAACCCTTAGTTTTGGAATAAAAAGTAAATCATCAGTTTTGGATTAAAAAATAGGTTTTAAATGGTTATAACTGTATTTGTTTTAATTTTTAAAGAAAAGATTTGCTAAAAATAGAGCAAACAGTGTTATTTTTTGGACAACCCATTTCATGTTGTCTTTTGGAGTGGAAATAGGCTGGAAAGCTGACACACGCTTGTCACCTCAGCTTTTCTAGTCTCCCCTTTTCTCTTCACGTGACAAAGTCAGAACCTGTATCCCCATTAACCTCACCGCCTCATCTTCTCGTCCCCTCTTCTTCTACCTTTCCCTCCTCCGTTTTGAGCCTCTTCATCAAAAAAATCAAGACAATCTCTGCTACAATCGTTCGCAAATTGATCTAGTATGGTCGATTAAAACCTCGATTATCTCCTCGATGAAGCCTAGCTATTGATTTCAAAAGGAATTTTCTGATTTTTGGGTTATACAAGTCATTGATTTTCTATTGTTTGGGGTTTTCACGATGCATGTTTCCATCGTGAATGGAGGCAATCTTTTGTGATTCGGGTGTAGTAGGCACTCCCTCTTTGTTCTAAACTTTAGATCTGACGGCTTGATCTCTCTGTCAGGGGTTCAAATTTCACCTCTGATCATCGAGATCTACTCCATAACGAAGATAAGGTACAACCTTATTTTAATTTTTAATTTTTTAAATTCTCAGCAAATTAGGGAAAACTTGATTTTATCTGATTTTTTATAATTTTCACTATTTTTTTAATTTTCGTCAAATTTAGAGAAAACTGATTTTTATAATTGTCGGCAAATTAAAGTAAACTTATGGTAAAATTTAGGGTAAATTTTATCTGATTTTTTAAATTGTTGGTAAATTAGGGTAAACTTGATTTAATCTGATTTTTATAATTGTCGACAAATTAGGGTACAACCTTCCCCTATTTTTTTAATTGTCAGTATTTGTTCTGATATAATATACTGATTTTACCTGCTTTATTCAATTACAATTTGATAAGCTCTTTAAGAAGTTAGAAAATTTGTTGTTGATGTTGGTGTATATGTATGATTGAATGAAACAACATATATTGTATTATTTTGAGAAAATATCTGTATTATGTTGTCACGTTGGTGCATCTGTATGTTGATGTTGTTGATGTTGTCGATGTTGAAGTTAGAAAGTATCTGCTTTATTTTGAGAAAACTCATAAGTATTGAATAGTAATAATAAAACAACATGACTTGTCATGAGTATTTGTTGTTGATATTGTTGAATAGGTTGATGTTGATGTTCTAGCTGATACACACCTTGTTATTGCTGGATTATTTCTCTCTGAGGTTTATATATTGATTAGAATAAGTGGACTTAGCTTTCACATACCTCTTGTTAGCCTTCTAGAATGACATCCATAATTTTAGGTTGTCGACCACCTTTATTGTTTAGCAAATTGTATGCTTGAATGAATCAAACTGCAGTCTTATTTGTTACGCGCAGCGGAAATTTCGGTAGCACTTCGGCAGCACAACAAGAGTTAGGTCGCAATAAGAGTTCTTGTTTCTCAAAGGGAACAAGAATCTGAAGCCTAATATCTCATCAAAGTAAGATATTAGCTCTTCCTCTCGTCAGCTCTAGGACTACGCATCGAGGGAACCTAAAAGCTATTACAAATCACACAAATAGCAGTACAACCAATTTTACGTGGTTCGGCAAATTGCCTACGTCCACGGGGCAAGGAGGGGGGGAGATCCACTAATGGAGGGAGAGAATACAACTAGGGTTTACAATCACTCACAATCTAAACCCTCAAACAAACTCTCTCAAATCCCTCACAAACTCTCTCTACAAAAGGATGCACAAAAAAACAAAGAAGAGACTGCACAAATTTTTCTCCCGCAGTCAGCCGACAAAACAAATTTCGTGCTCTCTTTGCTGCAGCCGCCTAACACCCAAAAAACTCCTTAGCTACACTTTTCACGAAAACCTAGGTATATATATATATAGGGGATGTATTCGGGTGAATGTTGAATCGGGTGGGCCGGTCAGGCTGTCTCACGAGCTCACGTGCTCGTTCTCATGCGGAAAGGGAGGTAGAAAACGTCACATGCTCACATGCTGTGGCCCCCACTCATAATTCTCCACCTCGGCGAAGTTTTCTCAAAACTGAGCCGACACCAAAACATCCAAATATCCCAACTTATTGTGTCCAGTACGAACTCAATCCATAACAAGTCGAGAACCCGAACGAGAGTCCAAACAATCTCACCCCCATCAAAATCAACTAATCCAAACCGGCTGCATCATAAAGACTGCCTACGTATCCTCTTGCCCAAGGAATCAAGCCTCCCGTAGTTCATCCAAATGGCCGCCAACGGCCTCAATAATCACGAATATGCAATAAGTTTCGACAATGATCAAACTTGTTGCTTGGAACCACCTTAGTGAGCATATCCGCCGGATTATCCTTCGTGTGGACTTTCACAATTTCCACATCGCCATCTTCAAGAACATCTCGAACGAAGTGATAACGAACGTCAATGTGCTTCGTCCTCGCATGAAAAACCTGATTCTTCGCCAAATAGATAGCACTCATGCTATCACAATGAATAGTGACGGACCTCTGCGATATACCAAGTTCCTCTAAAAGTCCTCGAAGCCAAATAGCCTCCTTTACAGCCTCCGTAACTGTCATATACTCTGCCTCCGTCGTAGACAAAGCCACCATCGACTGTAAGGTACATCTCCAACACATCGGCGCACGGGTCAAAGTAAACACATACCCCGTCGTAGACCGGTGCTTATCCAAATCCCCGGCATAATCCGAATCAACATAGCCAATACATAGCTGCCCACCTGTAGTGTCCCGCTCATAAACTAAACCAACATTGAGCGTACCTCGAATGTACCTCAAAATCCATCTCACGGCGTCCCAATGACCCACTCCTGGATCGTGCATGTATCTCGATACCATGCTTACCGCCTGTGACAAATCTGGCCTCGTACATACCATCGCGTACATCAAGCTCCCAACCACACTCGCATATGGAGTCTTCGACATCAACTCTCTATCTTCAACTGACTTCGGTGAAAGACCAGCTGAAAGCTTCAAATGGGCTCCCAATGGTACACTAACTGGCTTCGTATCCATGCTAACATGGAATCGCTGTAGAACCTTCTTCAAATAAGCCACCTGTGTCAAACAAATTCTGCCCTTCTTCTTGTCTCTGCTGATCTCCATCCCTAGAATGCGCTTCTCCTCACCCAAGTCTTTCATCTCAAACTCATTTGATAGCTGAACTTTCAATTCATCTATAGCCGACCTGAAAATAGAGGTAACCAACATGTCGTCGACATAGAGCAACAAATAAATATACGCACCTCCTTTCAACTTGCAAAAATATACGTAAGGATCAAACTGGCTCCGAGTGTACGAATGACCAAGCATAAAACCATCAAATCGCCTATACCACTGTCGAGGAGACTGTTTCAAACCGTATAGCGATTTCTTCAATCTGCAAACCAACTTATCTTTCCCTGCAGCTCGGAATCCCAATGGCTGAGTCATATATATTTCTTCATTAAGATCACCATGAAGAAATGCCGTCTTCACATCCAACTGATCTAACTCCAAACCATGCTGTGCCACCAAAGCTAGCAGAATCCGAATCGAAGAGTGCTTCACTACCGGAGAAAAAACCTCATTATAGTCAATACCTTCCTCCTGTGCATAGCCCTTCGCAACCAACCTAGCCTTGAATCTCAACGGAGTGCCTTCAATGCCCTCCTTCTTCGTGTATACCCACTTGCAACCAATTGCTTTCCGCCCCTTTGGAAGCTCAACAAGCTCCCATGTATCGTTCTTATGAAGAGATTCCATCTCCTCCTGCATAGCCACCTGCCACGAATCAGCCTCCGAACTCTGCTCGGCCTCTCTGAATGTAGTAGGCACTAACTCATCGATACTCTCCACCGGAAGTGCATACGCAACTGTGTCGGCATACCGTGCTGGCATCTGTATGTTTCTCCTCTGTCTCCGAACCGCAATTGAATCCTGAACCTGAGCCGTCGGTTCCTGATCCTGCACATTAGTATCCGTATCCTCCGTATCACTGTCGTGCTCGCCTGGCGTCACCTCAGTCGGCACCTGCATGGATACTGTACTATCTGGACAATGTGGAGCTGCATCAATCTCCACCACCTGCGATATCGGTCGCTCTCCACCTGATGAGAGCTGGGAAGCTTCAAGATAGAAGCCTCATCGAATGTGACGTCCCTACTCAGCATAATCTTCTTATCAACTGGATCCCAAAGCTTGTATCCCTTGACACCACGCTTGAATCCTACAAATATGGTCTTCCTAGCTCGAGGTTCCAATTTATCAGTTCTAACATGATAATATGCAGGGCACCCAAATACCTTGAGCTGATCATAGTCATGTGCTGGCTTTCTCGACCACATCTCCATAGGAGTTTTCCCCTCAATCGCAGATGAAGGCAGCCTATTAATGAGGTGGCTCGCATATATAAGTGCCTCAGCCCAAAAGATCTTCTCTAAACCACTCTGCGACAATAAGCATCGGATCTTCTCCAGTAAAGACCGATTCAACCTCTCTGCCACCCCCATTTTGCTGTGGTGTATGACTAACTGTGAAGTGTCTCTCTATGCCCTCGTCTCGACATAGCTGCTGAAAGGGGTCAGAAGTATACTCACCACCGTTGTCGGATCGTAACGTCTTGATCTTTCTCCCAGTCTGCAGTTCTAATCTTTTTTTCCACTCCACAAATAAATCTAGGACTTCACTCTTCTTCGTCATGGTGTACACCCAACATCGCCTAGAATAGTCATCAACAAATGTGACGAACCAATGTCGACCACCAAGTGATGCAGTCTTGGTAGGACCCCAAACGTCTGTGTGCACGTAGTCCAGGATGCCCCTAGTCTGATGAATGGTAGTCTCGAACTTCACCTTTGTCTTCTTGCCAAGAACACAGTGCTCACAGAACTCAATCTTTCCACTCTTGGCTCCTTTCAATAATCCCTGCTTGCATAATGCCTGCAGTGACTTTTCACCTGTGTGCCCCAACCTATAGTGCCAAAGTCTGCTCATGTCCGCTTCTGAAATAGCCAAAGCAACCTGGCCAATCTCGGTGCTTCCCTTCAGATAATACAAATTCCAATTGTGGACTCCCTTCATCACCACTAATGATCCCTTAGTAACCTTCGCTACAGCGTTTTCGAAAGTCACCTTGAATCCCTTTGCCTCCAAAACTCTAACTGAGATAAGATTTTTCTTCAGTTGAGGAACAAATCTCACCTCCTTCAACTCATGGACTACTCCATCGTGCATCCTAATCCGCATGGTACCTATCCCACAAACGCCACAGGATTGATCATTTCCCATGACAACAACGCCCCCGTCGACTTTCTCAAAAGATGCAAACCAGTCTCGCCTAGGGGTCACATGAAAAGTAGCAGACTTTCACGTAGATCGCTGAAGGTTACAATCTGACGACCTTCACGACAACCGATGAGAGCTCTAGTTCAACAGCATTCACAATCAACATCGGGAGTTACAATCTGACGACTCTCATATTCTCAAGGAGCCAAGACGAAGATTACAAGACAATGATCTTTGCAACGCTATGACAAAAGAGATTACTTTGTGATAATCTCTTCAAGACAAGACGCGGAGGTCCTCCCCGTGTGTCAACATCAAAACGCTGGGGTCGAACCCGCGTTACAACATCAAAACGCGAGGGTCGAACCCACGTTACAACATCAAAACGCTGGGGTCGAACCCGCGTTACAACATCAAAACGCCAGGGTCGAACCCACGTTACAACATCAAAACGCTGGGGTCAAACCCGCGTTACAACATCAAAACACGAGGGTCGAACCCACGTTACAACATCAAAACGCTGGGGTTGAACCCGCGTTACAACATCAAAACGCCACGGTCAAACCCGCGTTACAACATCAAAACGCTGGAGTCGGACCCGCGTTACAACAAGCGAAACGTGAGCGACCCTCACGTTCTGGATGTTCAGTCAACACCCAACCTCGCGTCTTAATCCTAAGACGCGAGGTTAGGGTCCTGAACGCCAGGTTGGGTGTTTGACTCATTCAAATATGAGTCGAACGGTTTCAGAACCGTTTTCCCCACGATCTGAGGAAATCACGCCCACTTAGGAGCGGATTTAGAGGGCAGTTGCACCCCTTTAATCCCCTATAAAAAGCGAATAAACTCAATTGAGTTCAGGGTTGGATTTTTCTTGGCTTGAATCGACCATTGAAGACTGGCATTTTTCGGATCTGGGAATTGGCAGCAACAGGAGAGATCCTTGGGCGAGCTTTTGAGGGGATCGGCATCATCCTCCAACGAAGATTATCTTCGACTTCGACGACAGAGAGCTTTGAGCCTTGGCTTATTAACCGATTTTCGGTTTAAATCAACTCTTTTTCAAGAGTTAAAACTCGTTCAGAGTTATCAACTCGTTCAGAGTTCTAAAACTTGCCACGCAAGTTCTCCACAACGTCAAATCGTGAGGAGAAGACATCGTTCCAGTGAATCAAGACGTGCGGATCGTCAACGGAGAGCAAACTCGACGCGAGCATTCGAGGGAGGCACTCCATCGCCACCGTGAAGAACCCAGAATTAAACAAAGGGGAGAATCAAATTCATTCTCCTCTCTTTTGTAATCGGAATCCAAATTGTAATTGATTTTGAGAGGAATACAAGTTAATTTTTCTTTCATTGTCTTTTTACTGCAAATTTTCTAACAAACACATCGCCTTTCGCAACGTTCACCTCATTGGCCTTCAGGCCCTTTTTCTTGCCATTCTCTTTCTTCTTGAGCTTCGGACAGTCTCTCTTCTAATGTCCCTGCTCCTTGCAGAATGCACATTGATTCTTTGTTAATTAGTGGCGGCCTCTAGACTTTGACCTTCCTCTATTACCACCTTTCGGATATGGGCTTCTACCTCTCGTCGACAAGGCCTCTCCTAAAGTACTAGCGCGGGAAATCTCCTTATCCTTCCTCCTCAAATCGTAATTTGTCAAAGCGTTAGTCACTTCACTATAGCTGATAGAAGATCTCCCGTTCAACAAAGTGAGCACGAAGGTATCATACTCCTCATCCGGTAAGGAGCCCAACAAAATAATCACCTTGTACTCATCCGATATCTTCTCATCAACATTCGCCAAGTCTGACAACAACTTAGTGTAGTTGTTCACATGAGCCGCAAGCGAGGTGCCTCTGGACATCTGGAATCTGAATAACCTACGCAGCAAGTACAACCGGTTCTCAACACTCTTCGTAAGGTACTTATTGTTGAGAATTTCCCACATCTTCATCGTAGACATCACCCCAATCACATCATACTTCAGCTCCTGTTCCAAACAGGACCTGATCACCCCACAAGCGTTTCTATTCATCTTCTCCCATACCACCTCTTCATATTTAGGTGGCCTCTCATGGATCATGATGGTCTCTTCCAAATTCTGAGCATTGAGCGCATCTTGTACGTCGCTCATCCACAAACCAAAGTTGATTTTACCGTCATACTTCACCACACTAATCTTAGTGTTCTTTAAATCAACTTGTATTATACTCGCCATCGATTTGTTGCTTTCACATTCTTCTCCCATTGCGAACTAACTCCAAAATTGTAGAGAAAGAACAAATTTGATAGAAATTAGGAACCACCCAACTGAATCCTAGATTGGATTCCAAATAGATTTCCTAACCACACGAGGAAAGCGAAATCTCCAACGGTAACTCCTAATGCTATCTCCACCGAAGCCGAGAACTCCAAGAACTAAGCTTCACACAAGAATCTTCCTCCACCAAAATCCAAAACACCCTAGATCTGAAATCTGGGCTCTGATGCCACTTGTTGCGCGCAACAGAAATTTCGGCAGCACTTTGGCAGCACAACAAGAGTTAGGTCGCAATAAGAATTCTTATTTCTCAAAGGGAACAAGAATCTGAAGCCTAATATCTCATCAAAGTGAGATATTAGCTCTTCCTCTTGTCAGCTCTAGGACTGCGCGTCGAGAGAACCTAAAAGCTATTACAAATCACACAAATAGCAGTACAACCAATTTTACGTGGTTCGGCAAATTACCTATGTCCACGGGGCAAGGAGGGGGAGAGATCCACTAATAGAGGGAGAGAATACAACTAGGGTTTACAATCACTCACAATCTAAACCATCAAACAAACTCTCTCAAATCCCTCACAAACTCTCTCTACAAAAGGATGCACAAAAAAAAAACAAAGAAGAGACTGCACAAATTTTTCTCCCGCAGTCAACCGACAAAACAAATTCCGTGCTCTCTTTGCTGCAGCCGCCTAACACCCAAAAAACTCCTTAGCTACACTTTTCACGAAAACCTAGGTATATATATATAGGGGATGTATTCGGGTGAATGTTGAATCGGGTGGGCCGGCCAGGCTGTCTCACGAGCTCACGTGCTTGTTCTCATGCGGAAAGGGAGGTAGAAAACGTCACATGCTCACATGTTGTGGCCCCCACTCACATTATTAACTACGCTTGATAGTTAATAACCGAATCCTTTTTTGTTCTATGTTCAGACCATCTTTAGATTTTGTTTTTTGTATTTACCTTTTACATGTGTATATTTACTTCATGATGCTTTTTGTATATATGTAGGCGGCTAGCTCAAAATATTGGTATACTATGATTTCATGTACAATATGATATCGTGGTTGATAATAAGAAATATTGATGTACTTATATAATTTGACTAAACTTAATATCAGCTAAAATTTTTAGAAATTTAATTCAAGTTTAAGCATTTGCATATGTTTAAGAATATATTTTTTAATCATTGTAGATGGATGATATTGACGACGAAGAGTTAATGAGGATATCGAGAATGCTACTATATATGTCCGCCATTGTGACTGTGTTGACATGTGTAATGAGAATCCATTCTAGAAGAAAATCTATCACCTATCACCATAGAGAGGGTAAAAAACAAAAGATAAAGTCTAGGAATGCCCACATATGCCGTGTATTTACTGGCTATAGTCAAAGATGTAGAGATTATGTTAGAATAAGGCCGCATGCATTTGAAAATCTTGTTAGAATAATGAGAGTGACGGGCCTACTACATGATTCACGTGATGTTAAAGTTGAAGAACAATTGATCATGTTCCTTAATATATTAGGACATAAAAAAAATAGAATAGTAAGATCACATTTCATAAGATCAGGAGAAACAATTTTTAGATATTTTAACAAATACCTAGAAGCAGTTGGTCTTATAAGGGGGCAGTTCTTGAAGCAAGCACTAAAGGAATTGGTGCCAGAGATCACAAACAATCCTTTGTACTATCATTATTTCAAGGTAATGCACTCATTCACATAACATGATATGAACAAGTGAACTTTGTTATTCTATGAAATAATAGTAAATTTTATACGTTATATAGGATTGTATTGGCGTGATAGATGGAACCCACATTGACGCCATGCTTCCCGCTAGACTTGTGGCCCACTTTAGAGGCCGTAAAGGTGTAACTCAAAATGTTCTAGCCGCATGCACCCCAAATAAGTTATTTTCATACGTTCTAACTAGATGGGAGGGGTCCACAAATGATTATAGAGCACTACAAGATGCACTTCCAAGACCTCAACCTCATGGACTAAGAGTCTACGATGATAATTAATCATTAATCACTATAATAAATATTTAATTATAATTTTTTAAACATTTAATTATTTACTATAATGTGTTGTTTATAATTGTAGGAAAATATTATTTGTGTGATGCGGGATATACCACCATGCCTGGCTTCATCTCCTCTTATCGTGGTGTACGTCACTATTTAAATGAGCACATGTAACAGAAGAGAGTTATTCAATTTACGACATTCATCGCTAAAGTCTAAAATTAAATCAACCTTTGGATTGTTGAAGAATCGTATCAAAATCCTCACTGCAAAGCCATATTATCCTTTTTCAACCCAAGTTGATGTAGTTTTAGCTTGTGCTATACTTCATAACTACATTGCTATAGTCGATCCGGACGATGACTTATTGAATGAGGACATTACTATTGACGATGGTGATGGATAAATAGCTAGTGAGGGTGAAGATGACAATGTTGTCGACTTTTCTCAAAATATTACACAAAGAGAAGAAAGAGATTCAAGGAATGAATGGAAAGAGAAGAGGGACGACATTGCAAGTGCTATGTGGGTAGATTATTGTAATAAGTATTATAGTGGGGACACAACCGAAATTGGCTTGTAATTGACATACTAGTATTTCTAGTCTTGTTGTATTTCTTAAGTTTGATCTCGTGACTTGTTGTATTTCTTAAGTTTGACAACGTTTGTTTTACTTTCTCTTTGTATTATGTGACTTTGGTGTAACATGAGCTTTATTCTTCAAAGTATGGCTGATTTTGGTGTAACATAAGCAGTTTCAGCTCAAGATTTACTTTAGTTTTAGCTCAAATGATAAGGTTTTTAACATCTCATTGTTTGCTTCAGTTTCAACATTGCTTATGAGCAGTTTTATCTCAACTTTTGCTTCCTATTTAGCTTATGAGTGTTTTTTGGCTCAATATATCTTGCCTTGTTATTGCTGACAATGTTTGTTTGATTTTATATCTTCTTGTTTGATTTTTTGGCTCAAGAAATGCTACTAGTTTTTATTGGTATGATTATTCTCTCAAACTTTGGTTCCTCAACTGTAGACAAGTTATAATGATTTTCATAAGTTAATTTGGGTTTTTTTTGCATTAGGCAATGATAATTGGTCTTTTTTGTTAATGCAGCCTATATTGTAATTTTATTATTTAGATAAGGCATACCATGATGAGATTGTAATTTAAATTGATCATGTGATTTTTAGATGAGGCAACCATTATGTGTAGGCAATCTATAATGTAATTACAATATTTAGGCGATGCATCGTGTACTGATAATATGACTTTAATCTGAGCCTTATACTCTATTGTTTGACACTCATGAAAATTTTCTTTCATATCTCAGTGCATTTTGCAACTACATGGCATGGTTTTAAAGATAATGTCGAGTAGACCAATTATTAGTAAAAACAATACACTCATTTTCCAAATGATTAATTGATGCTCTGCTGATTTCAATTCTCTCTTCAATCTTTTGATTTTCATTGACCTTTTATCTTCAAGAATGTCTTCACTTTGTGATATTTGATTTTTATTTCTGCAATCACCCTCTCTATCGGCCCACTGAAAGAAGTTATATTTTTTATTTGGGAACTTAGCGCAACCCCAATAATGTCTCCCTTTATTTTCCCATTTGTACATAGCTTCAAGGGTGTTGGAAGCTTGCATTTGCACTTAACTTCATATGGGATAATTGCTTGTTTGCTATCATATTTCAGCTCCATCAAACTGCAATGGCAATGTTGCTCTGATTCCTGTAAAAAGAAGAGAAGAAAAAAAAAGAAACCAAAAAACAAATAAGGCTGAAATGAATATTATTTGTGTTGGGCTGATGTTGATACATTATATAGGATTGCAACTCCTATACACTAGTCGTTGCAGCCCATACTAGCCGTTTATATCTATTACAATGCTTTGTTTGCTGAGTTGTTTGTCTTCTACGGGGTAACTTTACCACAGGTATGTGTATCTATATTTTTTTGGGTTCTTTCCTATTCTATGATTTGAATCAAACACAAAAAAGCTCAAGAAAAGCTTTTTATAATGGTGTTTTTCTTATTCTTTGGAAATGATATAAATATGAGTTTTGGATATGCTTTTCTATTTTTTACTTTATCATTCCATATCAAACACAAGTTTTGGATTCCTTAGATATCCAAAAGTTTATGGAATTGATTTTTTGTAAGGGAATCCATTCCATTATTTTATGGAAATGAACTAAACAGCCCCTAAGACATAATATGGATTCATATTATTTGAACATTTATGATTAATACATAATATGGAAAAAAGAAAGGGATAATTTGAGTGAGAATAATTTATTTTATTTCATCATAGAATACACTCTTACCATGTGAGATAATGAGTCGATTCTAAGACATAGTTTACATTTCTATTCTATTTTTTCTAAAGAAAATTTCACATTTCTATTCCATATTGAGAAGAAGCTAATTGGGTCCGAGAAGTTGCAAATCTAATTTATTATAATTAGTACTCTAGTGCATGTGATGCATGCATGATACAAAACGTAAAATGAGTGTTATAAACGAATTGTCAAGACAATGAATATATACAATTTTCAGTGCACTTTAGTTTTCATTTTTGTTTTTTGGGTTTTTTTTCCAAACATAAGGGTATTTATGTGATTTTTTTCCCAAGTATGAATACATTCACTTTGATTTTGTCAAGTGTGAGGGCATTTTGTTTGATTTTTTAAGTGTGAGGGCATTTACAATTAAAATTTCAAATATAAGACATTTTTAGAATTAAAAAATGTGGCTCACAATGATAAAAAATAAGGCTTTTCTTACTATATAGGATAATGTAGATAGATAGGTAGATAGTGGTATAAACTGCAATTAACCTAAGTGCTAATTCTCCTCTTAGAGTTAACTCGGGTTCATATCAGCATTAATCAATCACGCCAGCTCAACCTCACTAGGGGCGACTTGGGTAGCTTGGACACTCGACCCCCCTGAGTCAGGCCGAGTCGAGTCCAACTCCCACTCGACCTTATCAATCGAGTCGACCACCCTCATTCACTTAGAGCTGGGTTGGCATCTTGCGTGGACAACTAGAAAGGTGGTACTTGCTAACCCGCCTATCAGATCGAGCCCACAATGCTCCACACTTGGCCCACTATCTCAGCCGAGATCTTACATGGCCGACTTGAAAGGTGGTACTTACCGACCTAACTATCAGATCAAGCCCAAAAGCTACACTACGCCTACTATCTTAGCTAAAAACTCTCGAGGCCGAGTAAAAATGCATTGTTAGTCAGCCCTCCACCGAACGGCTAGAGAGGCGGTGTATTCTCGAACCCCAGCTAATAGCCAGTCACCATCACATTAAATGCACGGTCAATATTACTCAAGTCCCAAAAGTCTTCATAACTCATTAGGCTCCGTCAGCACCAAGCAGCTGCCGTTAGTTTGCACTAACCACCTGGGTGACCCATGCCACCCTCACCTGACACTTGTCAGCTGTCTGCCCAGTAAACTGCTTGTTTGGACTCAACCACAGGTACATATTTACCCCTCTCAGCTGGGTATATATAGAGGCTCATTGTCTACTAGTAGGAGAGACTGGATTGAGAATCCCCCAGGGGGGCCATAGGTAGGGGTAAAAGTGAACCGAATAATTAATAAACAGTTTGGTTATTATTCGCCCAGATATTCGGTCAAGTTCGATTCGGTAGTTCATTTAGTATTAAACGAATATTTTTAGTATTCGACTTATAAACGAATAGAATTTAACCAAAGGTATATTCGATTCGGTTGATTATTAACTATTCGATAACTTTTCATATTTTAGTCATATTAATTAAACTTTTTACAAATAATATTTATCTAAAATTTTATTTACAAATGTTAACCCATATAAATACTTAAGGGGGATTCTAGGGCTAGGGCTAGGGCTCTCTCCTCTTATCTTCGAGATCTGCCCCTTCCGCTCAGCTGCTCAACCGCTCCTCTCTGACTTTTATCTTTAAGATCCGCCCTTCCGCTCGGCCCTCACTTATCTCCAACTCTTATCTTTGATAGTCTCTTCCACCATCGACAGTCTCCTTCTCTGCTCGAATCTCATTGTCCCCCTTAGCCTCTGACAATCTCTTCCGTTGTCGACATTCACTTCGCCCTGAGTCTGGAAATTCCCCCTGCTACGTGTCCTTGACCTCCCCAAGCTACCATTTCAACAAATTGTAAGATAAAACTTAAAACTTTTCATTTTTCTTGATTTTGACTTGAATTATTTGCTAAACGAATATTTGCGACTACTTAGCAAATGCTAGTATTACTTGTCGAGTCAAATTCGAATGATCATTAAGTATTCGAGTCGAATATGAACATGATGTTGGGGATTCAAAACAATTGTAGGTGTAAATTTTGATCTCCCGAAAGTAGGGAATTTCGTTTGTATTTATAAGAATAACTTATTACAAACTAATAATCAAATGTTTACAACAGAAGCGGAGGGAATGCCCTCCTTGTTTAATGTGGGGACTTTTGGTAGCTACAGGATGCTTCGCTTGGTGCTCGTGCCGAGTCTGCTTCCCTTGGACGGTTCGACCGAGGTTGCTGGAGAGCTTCAGTACACAGTAGGAGTTTGGGTTGATGGAGTTCGGGTCTCAGAGTTCGGCGGTGATTAGGGCCCGGAACTGAGAGGAGATGCTACAGTGCAAAGGTTATGCAAAGAGCTTGCCGTCGACCCGTTCGAGAGTCGAGAGCTAGTGGTTTGGTTAGCTGATTCAACTATGGGCGAATCGCTGAGCGGCTGAAAACAGCTGAACCTCTTCTTTTTTGGCTGGAAGAAGTTCTGAACTGGTGAACTGGTGAACCTCTTCTTTGTGGCTGTAAGAAGTTCTTAAATGGTGGAGAGACCACGTGGTTACTCCTTAAATTATGGGATATGACCATGTACTGTTGAGAGATGTCCTGCCGCCCATCTGTACTATAAACGATTATTCGATGGGTTGTGCTTCACGTCATGTCACCTAGGAGTGGGAAGGCCCATCCTCGTATGTGAGACAGCGGCTGCCCACTACTCGAGTGGATTTGGCCAGCTTACTATGCGCTGGCGGATCCAACTCTTGACTTGGACCGATGAGCTGAGTTGCATTTATGAGCGCGCAGGTTGATTTGGCGTCTGTCCGATCACTCGTACTGTGAGTGGCCACTCGACGGGCCTGGAGTACTGTGTCTTTTCTCTTCAGGTCAAGAGAAGTGGGAAAGCGGGTGCCCAGTACTCGAGTGGGTTTGGACAGCTTGCCGAATGCCGGCGGATCCAGCTCTTGACTCGGACGGGCGAGGTGAGCTGTATTTATGAATGTTCAGGTTGATCTGGCACCTGTCCGATCACTCATGATGTGAGCGGCCACTCGACGGGCCTGGAGTATTGTGCCTTCTCCTTTCAGGTCAAGAGAGGTGGGAAAGCCCGCCTCGGCACATGGGGTAGCGGACACCCAACTATACTGGCGACCTTGAGGTTTGCGAGCGGATCCGACTTTAGTTTCGGTCAAGCGAGTTGTAAAAAGGAGAATTTCTGTCATTTAGTCGATCTTGACTTAGGCGAGCCGATCATTCAGGCGAATCTAGGACTAAATAGATACGAGTGCGTTTGACGACCGCGCGGCTTAGGCCCGTGCTGGCGAATTGTGTTAGCGACTTCTCTTTGCAGGCGAATTTCTCGCAAGTTTACAGAGGTATTTTTTACCGTCTACAACAATCAATCGAACCCTTGCCCTTCCGGACCTTGTATTAGAAGTAGGAAAGTAGGAAATTCACCACAAATTAGATCAAAACTTGTAAAAGAGTAAAGGAGATGGACACACCAGATTTAACGAGGTTCGGCAAACGTGCCTACGTCCTCGGGAGGCACATCACACAATTATTTTATTAATTGAAGAAGAAATACAAGCTCTCAAACTAGGATTTTATCTCTCTGAGATTCTCTCTCTTTTCTACAGTCAAAAAGCTCTCATTTTGTGTTCTTTCAAGCCCTAAAAATATTTAGGTATATATAGAGTCCTGGAAGAAACATAATCCAAAACAGATAAGAAAACTGGCTGACTACGTCATGGTCGATCGTGGCGGTTGACTGCGACGGTCGACCGTGGCGGTCGACCGTATCAAATGACAGAGCCCAAAAAATCCTACAGGGTATCCACGGTTGACCGCAACGGTCGACCGAACCAAAACCCAAGACCAAAATCCATTACAGGGGTTTGTACGGTCGACCGTCACAGTCGATCGCCTTCAGTTCTAGGCTCTACCCAGCTCTGTGCACGTTCGCGATCGACCATCGCGGTCGACCGTGCAGGCATCCTCGTGTTTTATTGATTTTTTTCTTCGTCTTCTTGATTCTAGCTTCGGCTTTGACTTTGGGTCTATACTTTAGACTAACAATCTCCCACTTGGAGACCAAAGTGCCATCAACGAGCTCACCCGAACTCTCCCCTTCTTCACATGTATCTTCTCCTCCCCGAAAAATTATTTCTTCAATCAACAATATCCAGACGATCTCGCCGATCCTCGTAGTATGGCTCCGCCTTCGTCTTCTACTCGTGAAGGCCAACTGAAGTTGCATACAACTCTAGTTTCTCAATGGTGACTGCCTTCGTCAATATGTCCGCCGGATTTTGACTCCCCAAAATCTTCATCAAATGTAGCTTTCTGTCTTTAACTAGCGAGTGTATAAAATGGTATTTTACGTCGATATGCTTTGTTCTGGCATGATATACTGGATTCTTGACAAGATGTATAACGCTCTGGCTATCATAATAAAGAACTCCTCTCTTGCTTCAGATCCAACTCTTCCAAACACCCATTCAACCAGATCATCTCCTTGCTTGCTTCAGTCATCGTGGCATACTCAGCCTCGGTTGTAGACAAACTCACAATCTTCTACAGACGTGAGACCCAGCTCACTACTGTCGACGCTAAGGTATAAATATACCCTGTGGTGCTTTGCCTCGTATCATGATCACCGGCGAAGTCCACATCCACGTATCCCTACAGCACCAACTCCTTCCTCTTGAAACATAATGGCTTGTTCGTTGTTCCCTTCAAGTACCATAATATCCACTTCACGGCCTCCTAATGCTGCTTCCCTAGATTGCTTGCAAACATGCTCACAACTCCTACTGCATGGGTGATGTCTAGCCTCGTACAAACCATCGCGTCTATGAGACTCTCAATGGCCGAAGAATATGACACTCTGCTCATATGCTCTTTATCTGCATCTGTCTTAGGCAATTGCTCCTCAGATGACTTGAACTGACTTCCAAGGGACGTGCTAACAACTTTAGCATCCTGCATATTGAACCTCTGAAGTATCTTCTCAATGTATTCAGCTTGGCTCAATCTCAACTTCCCTTCAGCTTCATCCCTACTGATTCGTATCCCTAGAATCTATTTTACTGCACCCAGATCCTTCATTGCAAATTCCTTTACTAGCTAGCTACTTCTACAAACTGTTTATATCTTCTAAACACGGTCCTGCTACCAATATGTCATCATCATATAATAACAAGATAATAAAGCTGGACTCGAACCTTTTGAAATAGCAGCAATGATCCGAATTGTATCTTCTGTAGCCATTGTTTTGCATGAAGTTATCAAACTTCTTATACCACTGTCTCGGAGCCTGTTTCAAGCCATATAAGCTCTTCTTGAGCTTGCACACCATCTCTTCCTTTTTTTCTTCAATGAAGTCAACAGGCTGCTTCATATAGATTTCTTCATCTAAGTCATCATGAAGAAATGTAGTCTTCACATCTAACTGCTCAAGGAAGATATCTTCTGCAGCTACCAAAATCAACACCACTCTGATGGTTGTGAGCTTCACAATAGAGGAAAATATCTCCGTGTAGTCCACTCCTTCCTATTGTTGAAACCCCTTCACTACTAATCTGGCCTTGAATCTCTTGCTTCCATCACTCTCTTGCTTGACCCGACAGACCCATTTATTATGTAAGGCATTCTTCTGTGCAGATAGCTAGGCTAACTCTCATGTCTCATTAGTGAGTAGAGAATCCATCTCCTCCTGCATCGCATGCTCCTACTGCTGAGATTCACTCACTTGCATTACCTCTTCATAGCACTCTGGCTCACCGCTATCTGTTAACAATAAATAGTCAAGAGATAAAAGATATCTGGGATTTGGTTTGGGTACCCTGGATGACCTCCTAAGCTCCATGCCCTGGGTAGTTTCTTCTGCACCTGGAGCCTCCTCCGTTCTATGGTCAGAACAAACATCATCATTCCTATCTAGAAGTTCCTCTATATCCATGTACTCGGATCCATCTTCATCCGAAGTGTTGCTCCCACTTCTTTGGCTATCATTGGCATTTTCCCTGTTCTTGTACATCACCTCCTTATTGAATATCACATCCCTGCTTCTGATGATCTTCCTATTCTTCTCATCCTAAAGACGATACCCGAACTCATCAATACCGTATCCAATGAATGTGCACTTTTATGACTTAGCCTCTAGCTTGTCCCTGACATGATCACTGATATGAACATAAGCCACACAACCAAATACCCTCAGGTGTGAGAGATTGACCTTCTTGCCACTTCATTAAACCTCCTCCGGAATTCCAAAATCTAATAGAACTAATGGGCCGTGATTAATAAGGTAAGCTACCGTATGCACCGTATCCGTCTAAAATATCTTAGGCAGACCTGTATGTAATCACATGCTCCTGGCATGCTCTGTTAAGGTTCTATTCATCCTCTCTGCAATGCCGTTCTGTTGCGACATCCCTAGAGTAGTCCACTCTAATCAAATCCCATTCGTAGCACAAAACCTCTTAAACTCCTCTAGTTCATATTCTCCACCATTGTCTGATCTCAGACACTTCACCTTCAGATCTGTCTCGTTCTCCACCATGACCTTCCACTTCTTGAGGACTCCGAACACCTCTGACTTGTACTTCATGAAGTAGACCCACACCTTCCTCGAGTGATCGTCGATGAAGGTGACATAATATCTCGAACCGCCAAAAGAAGATATACTGGTTGGACCCCATACATCTGTATGAATCAACTCTAGCTTCTGAGCCTTAGGTGGCCTTCCACCCTTATGAAAACTAACCCTTTTCTGCTTTCCAAAGATGTAGTCTTCACAAAACCTGACTTCTACGGAGTCAATTCCGGTCAGTTTTCCCTGTGAATGTAAGATCTTCATCCCATTCTCGCTCATGTGCCCTAGCCTGTTGTACCACAGATCTGTACACTCTTTGCCAGCTGCAATTGCGAGGATGTCACTCACATGTAAGGTGAGGTAGAGAGTCCCAAGTTTGTTACCTCGAGCAACTATCCGTCCCGTTAGAGATTCTCCACGAATCCCTTGTGAATATCGAAACATAGCCTTCTGCTCTAAGCTGTCCTACTGAAACAAGATACCTCTTCAGCTTCGACATGTGTCTCACGTTCTTTAAGGTCCACTTAGAGCCCTTCATCTGAATCTGCACTTCACTATTTCCAATAATATTACATGGCTCGTTATTCACCAAATACACTTTTCCAAAGTCTCCTGCTACATAATTTTGAAGAAGCTTCCTGTTAGCAATAGCGTGAAAAGAGGCTCCTGGGTCAATGACCTAAGAATCCGAGTCACTATTCATAGCAAGAATCAAGGCATCCTGCACGATATGAGCCTGCTGCTCACCCGCATCCTTCTTTGGACTCTTGCAGACTGAAGACATATGGCCCTCCTGGCCACAGTTCTAACACTTCTCTTTGATAGACCTAACCTTTGAGTTCAACCTCTTCTTTACTAATTTCGAGCGATTCCTGTTTTGGTTTTTTTTCTTCTGGCTTCTGCCTCTCTCCTTGAAACTTAGAGCTGAACCTGAACCTTCTGATTTGGACGATTTTCTTCTAACCTCCTCGGATAGAATCATGCTAACCACCTCACTCAGCTTCAACTTTTGCTTGAATTACTGATTGTCGTCACATAACCTGCCCAACTATCCAGCAACTGCGATAGTAACAATAGGGTCTGTACTTCGTCATCAAACGTGATGTCTACGGAGATAAGCTGATCAATAATCATGTTGAACTCATTGAGGTGCATCGTGAAGGACCGTCCTTCTGCCATCTTGAGGTTGAAAAAAGTTTTGATGAGATGTACCTTGTTTGCTGCCGACGGTTGCTCGTACATCTTCGCTAGCGCTTCCATAAGCCCCACCGTTATCTTCTCCTTTAATATGTTGTGGGTACTGATTTGGCGAGCGACAACCGGATTTGCCCTAGAGCCTTCCTATCCAGTATCTCCCAATCACCATCTGACTCCTCTTTCTTCTGTCCTTTCTCCTTACCCATCAATGGGCGATACAAGTCCTTCTGGTACAGATAATCCTCCATCCATGACTTCCAGTAGGTAAAGTCTGAACCGTCAAACTTCTCGATCTTTGATTTGTTTTCCTCTGCCATGACTTTCACACAAATTGCTAAACGAAGTTCTGATACCAGTTGTTAGGGATTCGAAATAATTAATCGAACCCTTGCCCTTTCGGACCTTATGTTGAAAATAGGAAAGTAGGAAATTCACCACAAATTAGATCAAAACTTGTAAAAGAGTAAAGGAGATGAACACGCCAGATTTAACGAGGTTCGGCAAACGTGCCTACGTTCTCGGGAGCCACACCACACAATTCTTTTATTAATTAAAGAAGAAATACAAGCTCTCAAACTAGGGTTTTATCTCTCTGAGATTCTCTCTCTTTTCTACAGTCAAAAAGCTCTCTTTTTGTGTTCTTTCAAGCCCTAAAAACGTTTAGGTATATATAGAGTCATGGAAGAAACAGAATCCAAAACAGATAAGAAAACTGGCTGACTGCGTCGCGGTCGACCGTGACGGTCGACCGCACATGTATCGTGGTTGACCATGGCGGTCGACCGTATCAAACGACAGAGCCCAAAAAATCCTACAGGGTATCCACGGTCGACCGCGGTGGTCGATCGAACCAAAACCCGAGACCAAAATCCATTACAGGGGTTTGTGCGGTCGACCGCCTTCAGCTCCAGGATCTACCCAGCTCTGTGCACGTTCACGGTCGACCTTGCAGGCCTCCTCCTGTTTTCTTAATATTTTTTCTTCGTCTTCTTGATTCCAGCTTCGGCTTCAACTTTGGGTCTACACTTTAGACACACATGAATTCGAACATATGGATTTGGGTTGAATTCGAATTGAATTCGAATAGTAAGGTATTCGCTCCGATTCGATCGTTTACCAGCCCTATCCACAGATATGCGACTTCTGCATACATAGAATTATTTTTAGTTCATTGGTATCTTCTTCACTCAAATACTGACTTGACCGTCAGAGGAACCATTAGAGAACCCAACTCCGATTGTCTAACGAGTGTTATTGTGCAACTCTCTTATACATACAGGGGACCGGTCATCAAAAAGAGATGAGAGAACCCACATCACTCATATAGACCTTAAGCCCCATTGCTAAACTCAGGATTATCCGCTAATCTCGATGTTGGGTCTCAGGACATCAACAGATAGATAGATAGAAATTTCTAGTGAGATTTTATTTCCAATATTGAAGTGTAAAACTCTAAAGATGCAAATATCACAACATGAAATTTGCACAGATAATTTTTTTGTTGGATGATGGTTTCTATGAATTTGGTAATTAATCTTAAGTAAATATTTCTGAGAGAAGAATTTTGAAAAAATTGCTTTGCCATTCATTGACATAGATATTCTTGTTGGACTTGAGATACAAGCCGGGAGAGGGAAATGGTGATTTGAATAAGTTTGTCATAGTCTTTTTTTCCCTAAAGCACAAAATCTGCATCGAAATAGAAAAATAAAAGTAAATAGCCAAACCAAAAACCAACTAAGGAACACACGAAATTTTTATAATGGTTCGAATAATAATTTTATATCCACTATCCACAGCGAGTAACACCTATACCTTGCTAGACCCAATTTCTCAATTCATTCGGCTTGAGTATGCTGTAGACCCTCGATTCACACTAGCTTGAGTATGCCGTAAAAATAAGTTTACACTAATAAAAAAATAACAATTAAGAACAATAGATAAAAGATCTTATAGCCCGGTTTTTATTAATATCATTTTCCAAAATATTTATTGTGAGCAATTCTCCTCAAAGGTTGACGATCAGATGATGAAGAATGCGTTGAGAGTATTTTCTAAAAAGTTTGAACAATATTCTCTCACCCACTTGAAACCTAGCTCTCTCTTCCTCTTGAACGACTAAATTTGAGTCCAAAAAAATTAAATCACAAATCTGGCACTGTTCGTTGATAGTTACTGTTCAACTCTTGAGAAAATACTAATGTATAACTTATACCATCGATGAATCATTATAGACCATCGACCTCAACCTACCACCGATGATTAAATAGATCAGATAGAGAGCTTATCGAAAAGCTATTATAATAGTCACTTGGATAAAGGAGTCAAAAGTTATGTCCAGTGTAATTTTTAGCCTCGGTGTATGTTTCAACCATGCTGCTGACTATTTTAATGTAGTTTAACTAAAATATTCATATCTTAAACTATACATCTCTGAATTAAGTTCCATTTGTTCCTTGGATTTGTGACAACGAAAAGAACACTTCCATATGCTCAAAAATGATTTTCACTCTTGAGATTTTTACAGAATTAACTGTGATTAACTTGTCGCCTCGTTCTTTTCAATATGGAACTTGATTCTAACTTCTTATAACCTATATAAAACATTTCAAATATATATTACACCAGTATGAATATTTATTATGCATTGAACAAAGCCAATTGCACGGATATGGTCCTAACAATTCTTGATGGAGAGAGAACGAGAGAGCTAGAGAGAGCGAGATAATATGCATAAACATGATACCTTTTGATCCAGTCTGGATATGGAAGAATACAAGAGCAATAAAAAGAAAAATTCCTTTAAGTCTCCTCTCAATTCTGTTTTTTTTTTTTGGTTGGACAATTTCAGAGAATTTGATAGAGGGCAAGATCGTATGACAGATAATCATATTATTCATCTCGGTTTTATTTATTTATTTTTTTTTGAAAAGTACAATCTCCCACGAAAATAATAAGAACTGAAAAAAAAAAACCTTTTTTTCTCTGAAGAATTGTGCTAGTTTCTGTCAGGTTTGACAAAACCTCCGTTTAGGTAAAAGTCACCTTGATCATCTAATAGCTTACATTTCCAGTAATATATATGCTCAGTTTTATTAACAATTCCACATTTGAATTTAAGAATCAAGAAATATCTATTTCAAATTTCAAATTGAGAATGTTAAAAAATGTAAAAAGAAAACTAAATATTAGTGGATTTGAAACTTAATTTCTACAATAGATGTTGATGCAACAAATGCAGCGTATATTTTCATTAGATTTTCATCTGAAGTAAAGCACAAACACACTAATTTCACCATGACTTATAACGTTTCTCATATTATACCTTTAACTTAAAACTTCAAATCAGAATGCAAAAATCCTAAGTCATATATCCTCAATACTGAGAACTAATAGTATTAAGGCATGTATATCTGCATATTTAATTAAACTTCTATGTTTCCTATCAAGTGCAGTCTTGTCTTTATATTTGTAAATTTCTAAGGTTCAGTTATCATGGTATCAGTTTCATGCACTTGCTCAGCATTTTGCATGTCCAAATGTAGCTCTTGATTCAGATTTTACCATATATTACATAAAAAGAACTGAGATCACCACCCAAAATCCACTCAGAAAAAAAAAATCCTAACCTTCACTATAAATCAGAGTTCAGAAAGCTTATATTTTCCCTCTTATTCCCCATGGCACTAATGAAAAATTCTACCAATATACTCAAATCATTTTCTTCAGTAAACTATGTTTCAATATAAGCTCTTAACTTAACATTTCCAAGTTACAAGCTTACAAACATAAGTAAAGGAAGCAGCATACCGAAAAACAGTTAAGCCATTCTAATATTTTTTTCTCACTATTGTGCTGGTAATATAACAAAAAGCACAATATAATACCATCTACTGGTTTCAGAACATTTATCATGGTATCAGAGCCAAAGAGCACCAGCAGAGCGCAATAGAGGGACAAGATTGCCTCCAAGATGGAGGGACATAATCTTGTCTGTCGATCCGATCAGCTTCCCACCAATAAACACAGCTGGCACTGGCGGTTTTCGACCTAGAAGCTTGATAAGTGCTTTCTCCATTTCTCTCCCCATTGGCTCTTCATCAAGCTCATAGATTGCAGGGTTCACTCCAAGCTCAGAGAAGAGAGTTTTGATAGTGTGACACATGCAGCACGAGCTCGTGCTGAAGATCACTACTGCCCTTTGAGAAGCAAGCCTCATTACTCTATCCATGGTTTGAAATTTGAAGTGGAGGTTGACGAAGAGGGAAAGATGGTTTTTGCTGCTGTTGTGTCTGAGGAAGACTTGAGTTGTGTGGAACTTGAGTTACACAAGGGTTGGTATTTATAGGCAGGTGTGGTGTTAGTGTTGGTATTTAAAGGCAGGTGTGGTGTTAGTATTGGTGTTGCTTTTTTGTGTTGGCTTCTTATTTTTTAAGTGGAGATAATTAGAAAGGGCATGCTATTAGAAAATATATCTGGAGGGTTTCACATTCATTCAGTCCAATGTCTGTTATCGTTTAGTAAAATCATGGAATGAGATATACTCGCATATTGGAAAAATAACCAGACGCGTATACAGTTAAATATGATTGCACTCATGACTGAATGAGAGTTAATACTTTTAGGCAATTGGGCCCAAATAGATTACGCCAGTTTACCTCCCTTCGTGGGCCTTCTATACTTAACAAAATTCATATATGTATATGGTTCTATGTTTGAACGCTCACAGAGGAGAGATCACTTTCTTGATCACGATACGTTCCGTAATTCTAAATGGTTGTGATTTCTTTCAATATAATTAGCTTTACACATTTTTTTTGGATTGTGCTCATTTCTAGTTTTCGATCAAGAGACATCATAATAGTCTAGTAAATGATAGACGGCTACGATAGAAGAAGTGGTCTCTATACTATCTAACAACAGCAAAAGAATCTTTATCCATGTCTAAAATACCCTGCTGATGACTTCATTGAGGGTGACCCAAGGATTCTGTACGTTGTGCACTTTGTCAACCAGCACTATTAGTTTTGTTGGAATTTAGGCTCTAAATTCATGTGCTTTTGGCAAAGAATATTTGATATTGACAAAGATTGAAGAAGGCCCTTATCCTTTAAGATAAGGTCTGAATCTATCTCCTTTTTTTTCCCTTTGCCATATTTGGATCTGGATAAAATATTCTCTTTTTGGTGATAAATATGAACACCTATGTAAGTATGCCACTTGGGGCTAAAGAGGTAAAGTGGTTCTTGAACATTCATGAGAACTGACTCATGCCTGGCCCCATGCAAAAGGGAATATTTGGTCTCTACTTAGGGCAATTTAAAAATCATATCTCTTATTCTCATTGGAAACCTGCAGCATTCTGATATGGGCTTCATTTTACCCATGACTGTATGATTCAAGGCATATATTTTTATTTTGCTTGTAGAGAAGAGGCACCTCTAACAAAAACCTACAAATAGTACTGCTTTGTTTGAAATTTTCGCAAAAATTTTCAGGCAGGCAGTTAAGAAGCCTGGAATAGGCATAAAACTTTTTGCATGTTCTCTAGAAAATTGAATGATGCATGAGGTTTATATGATATAAATTGTTTGTCATAACAAATCGTTAAAGATACAAATATTGAGAAAATAAAACGATAAGAAGAAGACATTGACGTGCATGAACCCACCTTTAGACGACCAATCATAGTTTCTTAACCTTAAATGCATACCAATCCGAATATAAATTGATAGTGATATTTTTTGAAAAAATTGGTATTGATATTTGAGTGACAACATGGCATTCTCACATTTTAGATAGAAATAGGAAGATTCTCATTCTGATTAAATTGATCGACTTTATCTTTCCATTATATGTCCTTTTTCACTTCAAACAGGACATATACTTTACAATGTACATGTTCATGAAACAAGAGGATCAACTTCATCTGTAAAAATAACTATAAATTTATTCTTAGGAAAAGTTTTAAGCACTTATATGCAGAAAACCCCAATTAATAATTAGCATTGTAAATCTACTCTCGTTTTGGGGGTCACAAATGAGGGGATAAATTTATATGCTAACCTCAAAAGTCATACTCCTTCAGAGCCATGTGAGACGCAGTATTATCTTCAAATTAGTTTCTGAGAAAATCCCAAAACTGGGATTATGTATTGATATGGAATTGCTTTGTTATCTTTTCTCTTTCTTGCAACTGGAGCTGCAACTTTATTCCATGATATATGCCTGAAATATTACTACCTTAGCTAATCTCCAAAATTTGATTTCCAGATTCTTCTCCAGTACATTGTATTCCTTCTTGAAAATTCCAGATTATTCATTAGCATATCATGTGCTCTTCTATGAGCCATACTCTCAGGTTCTCAACCTTTTGATAGACATAGGAACATTTCAATGACAAATAGCTCCTCAACAATCCAAAGGGTAGTACTATAGTAGTACCCCTTCACACATAGACGTACCGAAATATTCTTGAGCACATGCTCCTCATAGCGTATGTGCTGCCATATGAGACAGCCCATAAGAGTAAATTAATTGTTTCTTTCTGAGTTTGATCTCAACTTATATGGAGAGTTCATGTTGTCAGAGAAGAAATAGGGTGGGTCATTACACAAATTAACCACGTCTATTTACGAAGACAACTTTGGTTAATGGTCTTGAATATGAATCGTTAACCATCCCGCGGATGTAATCATGCAAATATAAATCGAGACATCGAGTAGGACTAAATATTAGATGAGGAATGTAATGAAACCTGCTCAGTGATATACAGATAACCGACACATGAAGTTTATCAGTTTCTGTCCCAATGTGGAACCGATAGCATTTTATACATCAATTTACCACTATAATATTTCTTCTCCTCACTTGTAATAATATCCTCTTAATGAATATAATGATTACAAATGTTATGCCCTTCACCAGTTGATTGTGCAGAATATAAAAGCTTTCTTAGATAATTAGTTTGATATCATGATAAATAAAAACAATTCCTCCAAGTTTGATTATGTGCTTCCCCTAGCAGATACTGTAGAATTTTATCTGATAAAAAAGACTCCCTAAACATTTACTGACTTGTTTCTTTCTTCATGCCATTTGCAATTTCTAGTACACCAACAGGTACATAAATTCTGAACTAAGCCTACAGGAATCAATGTGCAAAAAAGAACAGACTCAACTCGAACATATCTGCACTTCTCAAATTGCAGTTAGGAATGTCAACTTGCTGATACTGATAAGAAAAGGACATAAAAAAAAGTATAATTAAAAAAAAGGAAAGATTTCGAGGTCTTTTCGCCTCATCTCAGATCATATGATGGCATGATGCAGATAAGAGAGGGAGAATACCAATCTTAGTAATCTAAAGGATCTTATTCCTGTCAACATCAGAAACTGCTGACTCTGGTTCTAGCTGTACTCTTGCTTTTAAAGATACCCATCAACTCAGATCAGAAAACGCAAAAGCAAAAGTTGTGAATGAGGTGGTTTTGAGAAGCTATTCCTTTGTTGATCGATTTCGATGGCAAAAAAAAAAAAAAAGATTTTATTCTCAGTGATGTATGTACCATTGCGTCCCCGTACAGCCTGCTGATTTTGTTCTGCCACCAACTTGCAAACTCTTGTACAAGTTAGGATACATGAAAGTTCATATCTTTTCAATGATATATGCAATTAGTACGGGAGACTCGTACGGATTATTCTCATATTGTACTTTATCTTCGTTCATTTGTCCAATTGAATGCAAAAAGAGGAAGAAAAATATGAAAATTCTTAGTTCTCGTATTGGACCGCATGTACTAGGACGTGCAATCTCAGTTAGTTTATGGATACAAGCAAATGCCAATTTGCATGGTTATGTGAAAGTAATATAGTCTTTAAGATGTATTTTTCAAGTAAGATTATGTTCTCATTTTGCCAATAAAATTAAACCTTACCCTACGATAAGATTATGTTCTCATTTTGCCAATAAAATTAAACCTTACGCTTTTGTCGCACTTCCTTTAGTGCAGATTGATTGGATAGACTTAGCTTGATTCCACCACTTCGTTATGTTGGATTAAACCTAGTTGATTAGCTCTCATAAAATTTGAAAAAAAACAAGCGCTAAATAGCCTGTGCAGCATAAAGCTTACTTGAATCATTTATCGCTAGTTTCCTCATGTAAATAGCTCTATCATTTAACAGAGATGTGTTGTCGTTCTCTGTGCACATGGACAATGGGATATTGCAGAAAATGTGAATCTATCGTTATCCTCAAATGTGAATGGTGCATTGTGCGCTGCATGAAAATTCCATACTCATGTGACCGAAAGCAACATTGTTCAGAAAATATGACCAGAAATATATATTCGACAATGACAATCCGCTAAGTTCATGTTTTTCGACAGGATAAGTGGGGTTAAAATGCTTATGTAAACTTCAGTGATCTTGTCATGAAGTTGATATCGATCTACAAACCGATAGAATTTCTATATATTTTACCTTCACAAGGTTATATGAAGATATATCACCAAAATATTCCCAGATAACCAAAGGAGGGGAAACGTTATTCCCAGATATCTAGAATTTTCGAATTCGAACAGTAACTGTGACAATTCCTGATGATGTTAATTGCGAAAATCGTCGCGTAAGTATTGGCTGATATAGGTACACGCGAACCAATGAAAAACACATAATGATGTCATTAAAACATGAGATTTAGGATAAATTCATGTTGATGTGACTTCATAATGAAAGAATTTAAAATAGATAAGCTAGTTCTAGCTACAAGGTCTTTTGGTTGATGAATTAAAACGTGACAACATTACTGAAAGTAGATTCAAATCTTATCATTTATAAATCAAGTATACTGTCTACTTATGGAAAGAAAATCTTATACAACGTTACTTATCCCATCCCCAAATTGAATCTTCGCCTAATAACAACTAGAAAAAGTAGAACAAGTTGAGTAGCTTTCGAATCAATGATCAGATGGGCATTCT
>NC_033795.1:80941950-80947236 GCF_001876935.1 Asparagus officinalis
AACTTTTATTTTTTTTGGGGTAAATTTCACAAACCCCCCCCAAATATTTAGGGTGTTTCACACGAAACACCATGAACAAAACCCCAAAAAGCAAACAGAAGAGGAGAAGACGAGTCAAAAGAAAACAAAAAAAAAATGACAGAATTGGGCAGATAATAAGGTCCTTTGATTGCAAGATACACTTTGTAGGCAGTTATGTGAAAAAAGTCATAAAGTTTATTTTTATTTTTATTATTTATTTATTTATTTATTTATTTGTGGGGAGGGGGAGGGGGTTTGTGAAATTTAACGTTTCATTTCTTTATAATATTTCAAATCTGCCCCCTTTCCATGCTATATAAATAAGCACCCAAAGCACCTCAGATGCATCACATCCCAAGTCTTCTCTTCTTCAAAAACACTAGATACACAATTTTGTCAAGAAATGGAGAGGGTGAACAATTTAGCCTCAGAGAGTGCAGTGGTGATCTTCAGCAAGAGCTCATGTTGCATGTGCCACGCAATCGAGAGGCTCTTCTCCGAGCTCGGTGTTAAAACTGTTGTCCATGAAATCGATGAGATGGCGAATGGTAAGGAGATTGAGAAGGCACTTTCCCGCCTTACTGGGCGAAGTAAACCCGTTCCTGCTGTGTTCATCGGTGGGAGATTGATCGGGTCTACTGATGAAATCATGTCCCTTCATCTTGGTGGTGACTTGATCACACTTCTCAGAGATGCTGGTGCGATCTGGCTCTAAGTTGCTACTATTATCGTAGTGACAGATTTTGAGTAGCTAGCAAGTTATGAGAGTCGCAAGCGTGTTGCTTTAGTTGTAGACAGGTTCTCTTCGTAGAATCTGTGATGTATCCTATTTTCGATAAGAAATAAAGAACTATCGCTTATCGTATGCAACAATAAAGCTGTCGGTTTATGTACATGCTTCTGTCAGTGTGCATATTTTCGCAGTCCACACTATTATGCAGGAAAGTTATGCTTATAGCGGTGAGTAATTTAGGCGCAGTAGGACGATGAAGAAATGCATATAGATTCATGAAATACAAAAAATGCATAGTCCATAACATTTGACGCCATGGAAAAGATTTATCCTGTACTTCATTTTGGCAGACAGTTTTCTTTGAGTTTCTGAAACTGTCTGAAACTTTATGAAACTATGGGTTTTTCAGAAATGAATTCGGAGTATCAGCTCCAATTATATAAATCTGAACTGACCCGCGTGCATTTGACTTGGGAGAGTAGGCTTGTATAAATCCTCATGTTAATGCTAAGCAACCATTGTTTATCATGTACAAACTCTGAACCTTAGTCTGTTTGTCTGCACATAATTTTGTTTGCATATTAGTGCAGTCTATACTTGTATGTAGGAAAATGATGCTTCTAGTGGCAAACGACTCAAGAGAAATAAGAAATGGTGAGACGCATATGACTTCATAAAATTGTAATTGGATTTTGAGCAGTAATCTGTGAGAGTTACAAGTTTACTTTCTTCAATCATAGTTGGGTGTACAGTGAGTTTTAGCAGAATCTTTGCTGTATATATCCTATTTTTCATAAGTAATGAAGGATTGTTGTCTGTTTATATTTTAACGCTTGTCTGTGCAAATTAGTGGTTAATGACTCAAGAGTACTAAGAAGATGAAGGAATCCATGGGTTTCTGTTTACAGTTTCCTATGAGTTAAATGTCTGAAAATTTCTGAACCCTGAGAGTGGAGTCCTACACTTAATAAATTTCAAACCTGTAATTGAGACCGTTAGAATTAATATAAACAATAAACCTTCATCATCACCATAAACTCAGAGTTTTGGTGTAATGGTTAGGGTCTTTAACACGGAATCGGAGTAACCCAGGTTTAAATCCCACCGGCCACACATTTAAAGCAGATTTTTCTAAAAATTGACGCCACCCATGAGTGGATCCTGGTTTCAGCCCATAAAAAAAGGGAGGGGTAATGGGTAGGGTCTTTAACTAATATACGTACCTGTAGAAATAATTTCTGAACTAAATACCTTCAAAAAATACCCATCTTTTTGCTACCTAACCACAATATATGTTGATACTACTCAAACGGGTCATTTCTTAGCAGCTGATGATCTGCATGGGGGTAAAGAATTACTAGTAATTAAGTTACAGTTTTAACGTTAATTCTGCAGTTTATTTGAACGGTTCTATATATGCACTTGATGCCTGCAAGTTGGTTTACTCAATCAGAAATTTATTATTTACCCTTCTGATATCCTGCAACACATTTTATGTAAAAGGAATGGTACCACTATTTATTGGCATAGACTTTGCTTCTTCTACAACTCTATTTCTAGAATTTAAGGGTTTATATCCCGAATATTGCGTATAATGTAAAATGAGGGTCAACATGAATAACATAAATACATATAAGGTTCCACTTTTACACACACACACGCGCGCGCGCACACACACACACACACATATATATATATATCTATGAAGTTAAGGATCCCTTTTATAAACCTGATTCACCAAGTTCACTGAGGCCTTGTTCAGTAAGAGCTCGCCAAAACTGAGCTTTTAAAAATATCATGTACGTATAATGCACATTAACCACATAGACAGTTTCTATATGATTTTATTGATTATTTTCATACGTCGCTGTTAGCAACACTGCATGGGAGGTCGCTTCAATGCATGACAGCAAGAGAATCAAATCTATGCTAGGACAAGGATCAATTATCATTATATAAAGACTTTATCATTCGTGTCGCCACATTTGGGAATTCTAGAACACAGAAGATATCATAGATTTATTCCATATAGCATGTCATTGTTGGTTTTGGAAGTGTGAGGACCGAAACCTGAAGAAGAAATCATCAAATAAACTGAAAAACCCAGCTTTGGTCGACCGACGGACGTGGTCCGATCGACCAAAAAGCATGTAGAACATTATAGGAGTTTCGGGTCGGTCGACCGACAAGCTTGCCCCGGTCGACCGAAAAGGTGCACAAGAACCCTGTAAGAAAAAGATGTCCTGGCTGGTCGACCGACGACAATGCACCGGTCGACCAACGTCAGGATTTCCAGAATCCTGGTTCGGTTGGGAATCTGTTTTGGGCTGGGATACTATACATACCTTGATATGTTTTTAGGGTTTGAAGAATACGAAAAAGAGAGGTTTTGATGACACTTTGAGATCAGAGATCTTAGAGAGAGAGAGAGAGGGGCATATTGCGAGCATTGTAATCTTCTTTAATTAATCAAAGTTTTTGATGTGGCTCCTGAGGACGTAAGCATGTTTGCCGAACCTCATTAAATCTGGTGTTCTCTGGTTTGATTATTCTTTCATGCAAGTTTTTCTTTTATTTGCTGTGATTTCCTTCTTGCCTACTTTCGGCACAAGATTCGGAAGGGCACGGGTTGTGTGTTCAACCCCAACAGTCATTTGCCACATTAGGGAATTGTAGAGCACAAAAGATATCATAGATATATTCCATATAGCATGCCATTTCTCTTATCCTCGTGGTCTTTTGGCGCTATGTAGAAGCTAAAATCAGTACTCTCGGGTTTTATCTGTGTGCTTTTGGTCACTGGTTAATTAACTTTATCTCAAAAAAAGTAATGTATTATCAAATGAACCGTCCTTGTGCTTCTATTATTTAGTGGTTATTGCAGAAGTTGACATTCCCATCCCACTCAGTGTATAGATTCTGCAAGGACTAGTTTAGTTCAATAGGTAATTTACTTTCTGAATCTTATTGAACAAGTCCTATTGAGACATTCATCTTTAAAATTTGCGGGTTTATTTCAGATCATAAATCTAATATCAACTGTGTATCACTAGTAGAAAAACGACCAACCTAGACGGAAATTTCCGTCTAGGTTGGTCTACAATCCGTCTAGGTTGGATCATCTAGACGGAAATCCGTCTAGGTAGATTGGTTTATTCTGTTTCCGTTTAGTTTGGATCAAACTAGACAGATTTCCGTCTAGATTGATCAATCTAGACGGAAACCAACCTAGACGGAAAACCGTCTAGGTTGTCAACCTAGACGGAAATCCGTCTAGGTTGACCCTAGACGGAATGCCGTCTATACTGAACCAACCTAGACGGAAATCCGTCTAGGTTGATTATTACAACCTAGACGGAATTTCCAAAAGAGAGAAGATCGATTTTATTCCAAAACACAAGCATTTTGGAAACCCCTCAAGTAAAATCTTTAACAATCTCATTACCTGTCAGCTGCACTGCGGCTTCATATCTCTTCTCAAATTGTGGCGCATCAAACATAGCATGATAACTTCCTACTTATGACTAATGGGTAAAAAAAAAGCAACCACCTTCGATTAAACCAATAACAACTCTTTCGGCTATGTGGTAATTACAAGAAGCTTCAAATTCCGGACTCACATACAGGACAAGCAGCACTTTCGAGCGCTTTTGTGGATAGCCCAGACAGATTAGCAATAGGGCTGGATAATCATTAAATCTCCATAATAGAATAGCACGTAATTCTAAACGAGTTCTTTAAATGGGCATCATATGCATAGCAATACCCTCAGACCATAAGTTGTTTCCAGCTGCATCAATTAGAGGGCTCTAAGTAAACATCAAGATAATCAGATTTCCGGTGTGGCTATGCTTACGCGGTGTATCAGTAATAGTAATCATAAATGGTATGTTTCATACAAAAGCATGGAGGTAAATTATTATGGCATTAGTACAACTGGCCAAGTAGAAGCGCAACAGAGCTCATTACCCCAAAATGGTATTGAATGCCGTCAGCTTGACAGATCCCGATGTCTTACATTTCTGCAATCTTCGGTCAAATTCGAGGATAAAATTTTATCAACATGCCTTCCACAGCTAACGCAGCAGTTCAGGCAGGATGTCTCATTTCCATCATCTACATCGATTTTTTCGCTTGTGCACCTCAATATTTTTCGCTGTTTCTTTGTTCATTGTAGCGAATCTTGCAATCTAGAAGGCTAATGGAAAATGTCGAAGCACCTTGGCGCTGGAATTTTTCTTCTGTAGTTTATCTCTGTCCTCCGTTGTAATCGCTTATTGAAGAATTGTACGTTGTTTCCAACTAAGAAACTCACAATGTCACATTCTTGAAGGCTTTATTGCCATTGTGGTACAAAATAACAATGATTCGGACATGCATCAATCTATTATAATCTAGACCCAGAGCAGCGACAATCTGCTCAGCTTGATAAGTTGTTTGGGGTATGGCTATTCACGCTCCAGGTATTACAGTTTCGAAAGCAAATCAAGAAGCATTTTCAAAATAATTATCTGACATAACCGCTAAGTGTC
>NC_033795.1:80947261-80967578 GCF_001876935.1 Asparagus officinalis
CGCTAGATTTGGTTCATCACTAAGAACGGAATTCTATCCGTCTAGATTGCTCTTTTTCAGCAGAAAAAAAAATATATTACAATTTGTATTTCCTGTACAATTACAACAATACAGATACATACAATTAAATACTGTATATATGAATACACAACCATCCCAAATATAATCAACGATTTATAGACAATCCATTCAAACCCAAAATACTACAATCCAACATAATGCACAGATCCACCATAATATAATCAATTCCAAGACATAATAAACAAATCCAACACGCATATAAGATTGTTCATTAACATCCAACACGCATATAAGTATTGTTATAACATCCAACACCATATAGTATTGTATATAACAGTAAAGTCTGTTCATTGCATTAGAAAATCCACAAAAAACCTCATAAACCTCATCGGTCGGTCCGTCGTCGGCAGTATCTCTATCCTGCGTAACGAAACGTGTCTGCTCCCTCCAGATATCTCCACTCTGAAATGGTCAAGTTGAATAATCATTAAGGGGTGTTTTAATAATATTAAAATATAAAGAATTTATATTTTAAGAAAAAAATAAGGTGTTAATGTGTAGGAGTTTTAGCATAAATAAAAATCTGGAGTACTCGGTACATCCCTCATATAAGTCCTTTCCACTATCTTTTAGTAGCTTCAATATTCGTTCTATTTCTGCGGAGGAATGCATATCATCAATATTTTTGGCACTTCCATCATCTCCTACTTCTTCAGCTTCAACTTCGATATCATCTTCACTTTTATCTCCGATATCATCCTCGACATTATCATCACCCTCAAATTCTCTAGGTCGAGGAAAAATATCATTCAACATTGTTTCTGTGTCATCTATTCGTTGTCCACCGGACGTACCGACACGCACATTTGGATCCTCATCTTCAGTGATACCTTCCCCATGCCAGTTCCAATATTTATATTTTTCATCAAAACCTGATTTCATTAGGTGGATCCGTATATCATTACTATTCAGCAATTTCAAATTCCTACACATGCAACAAGGACAATACATAGCACCACTTGCTAATTTTCTCGGATTCATTTCTGCATAACGTATGAAGGCTTCACATCCCTCCTTGTATCGTGTGTCACGAAATCTATGAAGCCGTGGGATATCTATCCATGATTTGTCAGGAATTACCCTCATCTGTAAATTATATATAATTATTAACTACGACAAATCACACAACTACTAGTACATTCATGACTCTTATACATACAAAACAAATCTAACATACGTTCATATATCATTTAACAATATAAATTTAGTTCTACATAAAATATATTTGAAACGTACGTAGAAACTAATTACACCAATTGATCGGCTGTCATAGGAAGGCTTCTATCCATTAAGAATATAGTAGTGCTTACATCCAACTTCATATACTTTGTATATTTTCATTTCTTGAAAATTTCGGCAGCACCTACCCGCTGTTCTCCCTGTACACTGTGCGGATGTTATTATGCGTATCAGCAATAGCCCGAAACGCAGAACAACATACGCTTATTGTACACGGAGAACAACGAATACGTGCTGCCAAAACTTTCAAGAATGAAAATATACAAAGTATACAAAGTTGGATGTATGCACTACTATATTCCTAACCCGTCCGAGAAGGACAGATCCAATAATTACGAATTTCAGTACCAATTTTTTATTCCTATAATATAAAATAAACGCTCATTTTTGGAAGAAAACTTCGTCTCCTACCCAAATCTGAGTCGTATATCATATATTATAAGTCCAAATAATTGGATGTAATTATTGGACGGAAGTCTAGGGATAACGTTATTTTTTTATTCACCTAAATTGGATTATAACACATTATAAAAATTTATAATGTGTTATATATCACTCTATTTTTTACAAAAAATTATTTCACATATTTTCACATCACAAACTTAAATAATCACACATACTTATAGCACGAATGAAACTTAAATGAGTTAGGGTTTATAAGTGTTTAAAACTCAATAATGATAACTAGTGTTGTTCAAATGAATTAACATGTATTTAATTAAGTTAGGATTTTCAGAATTGAACTCGTTTATTTTTCAACATAATTAGGGTTTTTAACCAAATTCAACAATAATTAATAATAAAATTGAAATTTCTAAAGCTCAGTAGAAAAATCATACCTTTTAAACTGATTTCCGCAACGGACACCGCCGAAGGAGGGGGGGTCGGGAGGTTCCGGAGGAGGGGGGGTCGGGAGGGGTTAACCAATCAACAACGAGCCCATGCATGAGGTGAATCAAATAGGAATATTATGAAAATGATAAGATATACAATTAGCATGGGAAACTAACTCGCAGGAATTTCAAGAAAGTAATCAATCGAACTCTCAAAGACTTGAGAGGAAACAATGAAAGGTTACCTACCGATTATGTCGGGATCCTCTCGGCCAACGAATGAATCCAAGATTCTCTGTCCTATATATACATGTATACCCACATGAGATTCTAGACACTATGTCTTTTAAAACTTTAACTTAAAACTTATATCATGGTATAAGCACTAGTAGAAAAACTAGCAACCTAGACGGAACAAACTAGACGGAATTTTTTTCCGTCTAGTTTGGGTCAAACTAGACGGAATTAATTCCGTCTAGTTTGTTCCGTCTAGGTTGAAACAAACTAGACGGAAAGTTCCGTCTAGTTTGTTAATCTAGACGGAAAGATCAACCTAGACGGAAATTCCGTCTAGGTTGCCTCAACCTAGACGGAAATTTCCGTCTAGGTTAAAGGTCAACCTAGACGGAATTTCCGTCTAGGTTGACTAGTCAACCTAGACGGAAATTCCGTCTAGGTTGACCTTTAACCTAGACGGAAATTTCCGTCTAGGTTGAGGCAACCTAGACGGAATTTCCGTCTAGGTTGATCTTTCCGTCTAGATTAACAAACTAGACGGAACTTTCCGTCTAGTTTGTTTCAACCTAGACGGAACAAACTAGACGGAATTAATTCCGTCTAGTTTGACCCAAACTAGACGGAAAAAAATTCCGTCTAGTTTGTTCCGTCTAGGTTGCTAGTTTTTCTACTAGTGTATATGTGTATGTGTATGTATGTATGTAAGCATGTGTATATATATGTTCAAAATTCAGATAGTATTACCTAGTTTTGTTTAAAATAGTAAATGCACAACTGACATTCATTCAATGTGGTGCTTAAATATCAACAAAACTAATTAAAAAGATCAAATGTCATGCATACACTGAATATGTCTAGTTTAGAAAAAAATCTAGAATTTCCATAAAGCAATGCTAAACACCCAAAAAGAATCATTAATATATAAAATGTGAGAGCACTACAGAAAGTAGATTCAAATCTTATCAAATAAACAACAGGCATTCTGGTATGAAAAATCCAGTACACTATGTACTTTAGGAATGAAAAAGCTCATAGAATAGGACTTATGCCTGTTAGGTTGGAGGTGGATACCAACCTCCGACGACGGAGGAGCTCCGACGAGCTCCAGGTGAGCGCAGGCGAAGATGGAAGCAAGCTCGAGCAGATGAGCTCGATCGACGAACGCGATGGTGGATTGGGGCGAATCCGACCCTCGCGACAGTGATGCCGACCTCCGCGTTCTGATGCACCGACGATCGCGTGTTGGGCGCCCACACTCGCGTCCAGGCTGTCGCCAGCCCATCCATCCCCCCTATAAAAACCCCCCCTTGGCCCTAGGGTTTGGGTTGCTTCTTCTCCCCTTTTTCCCTTGGCGGCAGATCCCTTAACGCAGCAGCGTTTCTTCTCTTAAAATCGCAGCAGCGATTTTCCAATTTAATCCCAGCTCTTCAACAGTGGTTGTTGGCGGATTTAAGAAGAGAGAGAAAAGAGAAGAGAGAGAATCTTTTCCCATCTCTCAAAGTTTTGAGGGGGAAATTAAAGAGGGATTTATATTGTGGGTATTAACACTGTAGCTACAGTGTTTGTTTGAGGAATCTCAGTTTAGAGATTTGCTCTTGATTTGTAATTTCTTGTTAGATTAAATAAGAAATTGACTGTGTGGCTCCCGAGGACGTAGGCAGTTGCCGAACCTCGTAAATCTTGGTGTACTGTTCTTTATACTGCGTTTCTGTTGCATTAGGGATTTCGGCGTTAAATTTCCAATAACTGGTATCAGAGCGTGAAACGATCTAGAGGAAGTCAGATTCAAGTGGGAGCCATGGCCGCAGATGAAGGGAAAATAAGACTTGAGAAATTTGATAGAACAGATTTTGGATTCTGGAAAATGCAGATAGAAGATTATCTGTATCAGAAAAATCTGTATCAACCACTATCGGGGAAGAAGCCGGATTCAATGAAGGAAGAAGAGTGGAACCTTCTGGATAGACAAGCCCTCGGAGTTATCAGATTGACGTTGACTCGCAATGTTGCGTTCAACATAGCGAAGGAGAAGACCACGGCAGGTCTTATGGCAGCACTCTCAAACATGTATGAGAAGCCATCAGCCGCGAACAAAGTTCATTTGATGCGGCGGTTATTCAATCTGAAAATGGCGGGAGGCGCGTCAGTAGCACAACACCTCAATGAACTTAATACGGTTACAACCCAATTGAGTTCAGTTGAGATTGAGTTTGATGATGAAGTTCGGGCGTTGATACTTTTGTCTTCCCTACCAGAGAGTTGGAACGCTACAGTCACAGCTGTGAGTAGCTCATCGGGAAGCAACAAGTTGAAGTTTGACGACGTTCGTGATTTGGTTCTCAGTGAGGAGATCCGACGGCGAGAGACTGGTGAAGCTACAACCTCTTCAGTATTGCATACAGAGTCAAGAGGTAGAAATTCAACCAGAGGAAACGGACGAGGAAAATCAAACTACAGAGGTAGATCAAAGGACAGGAGGTCCAAATCAAGGAATCCAAGCAACAGCTCGAAGGCTATCGAGTGTTGGAATTGTGGAAAGACCGGGCATTACAAGAATCAGTGCAAGAGTGCACAGAGAGATAAGGAAGCGAAGGCAGAGGTGAATGTCACCTCCACTTCAGGAGGAGACGACGTATTGATATGCTCTTTGGAGAGCAAGGAGGAATCTTGGGTGTTAGATTCAGGAGCGTCGTTCCATGCTACCTCTCAGAAAGAATTCTTCGAGAAGTATACCCCCGGAAATCTTGGATACGTTGGTGATGATAAACCATGTGCTATTGTGGGCAAAGGCGTGGTGAAAATTAAGTTGAACGGGTCTGTATGGGAGCTGAAGGATGTCAGGCATATTCCCGACCTGAGAAAGAACTTAATATCCGTAGGCCAGTTGGCTGGCGAAGGATATACCACGACCTTCCATGGAGATGATTGGAAGATCTCAAAGGGCGCAATGACGATTGCCCGAGGCAGGAAGACTGGTACCCTGTATATGACAGCAGGTGCACGTTGTTTGATCTCAGTTGCAGCAAGCAATGAGACTTCAAAGCTGTGGCACCAGAGACTCGGTCATATGAGTGAAAAGGAGATGAAGATCATGCACACAAAGGGAAAACTCCCAGGACTGCAGTCAGTGGAGATGGATATGTGTGAAGAATGTATACTTGGAAAGCAGAAGAGAGTCAGCTTTCAGACGAGTGGCAGAACCCCCAGGAAGCAGAAGTTAGAGCTCGTTCACTCAGATGTGTGGGGACCAACAACCACCGCGTCCATTGATGGGAAACACTACTTCGTGACTTTCATCGATGATCACTCTCGGAAAGTATGGGTCTACTTTCTGAAACATAAGTCAGAAGTATTTGAAGCTTTCAGGAGATGGAAAGCTATGGTCGAGAATGAGACTGGTCTGAGAATAAAGAAGCTCAGGACCGACAATGGTGGTGAATATGAAGACACCGGATTCAAGAAGTTCTGCTATGAGCACGTGATCAGAATGGAGAGAACCGTGCCCGGCACGCCTCAGCAAAATGGTGTAGCTGAGCGGATGAACCGAACGTTGACAGAGAGAGCCAGAAGTATTCGAGTACAGTCAGGCCTACCGAAGCAGTTCTGGACAGAAGCGGTCAACACAGCAGCTTACTTGATCAACCGAGGTCCATCGGTTCCATTGGAGCACAGAATACCAGAGGAGGTATGGTGCGGAAAGGAGGTAAAACTCTCACATCTTAAAGTTTTCGGTTGTGTAGCTTACGTGCACATTAGTGATCAAGGCAGGAATAAGCTTGATCCCAAGTCAAAGAAATGCACTTTCATCGGTTATGGTGAAGATGAGTTCGGCTACCGCATTTGGGACAACGAAAACAAGAAGGTGATCAGGATCAGAGATGTGATATTCAACGAGAAGGTGATGTACAAGGACATGCACAAGACTGACGACTCAGAGAGCGAGTCCACATTTATAGATGCAGATGATGTCCCGAGTAACCTCTCGGAAGAACCCAATGCAGAGGGTCCTCAGCAAGAAGAGCCTGTTGGACAAGATGGTGCGCAGGAGCCCGACGCACCAGCTCCGATATTAAGAAGATCTTCTCGTCCTCCTGTACCCAACAGGAGATACATAAACTATCTGTTGTTGACAGATGGTGGGGAGCCTGCAAGCTTTGATGAAGCTTGTCAGGGTGGAGATGCGAGCAAGTGGGAGCTTGCAATGAAAGATGAGATGAAGTCTCTCATATCAAACCAGACGTGGGAACTAGCTGAGTTGCCCACGGGTAAGAAGGCACTCCACAACAAATGGGTGTACCGGGTGAAAGAGGAGCAGGATGGTTCCAGAAGATATAAAGCCCGGCTAGTTGTCAAAGGTTTCCAGCAGAAGGAAGGAATTGACTACACCGATATTTTCGCTCCCGTGGTGAAGCTAAATACTATCAGGACCGTGATGAGTATTGTAGCAATTGAAGATCTTCATCTCGAGCAGTTAGACGTGAAGACGGCGTTTCTTCACGGAGATCTAGAAGAGGAGATATACATGCACCAGCCAGAAGGTTTCTCAGAAGAAAAGAAGAAAAAGAACCTGGTGTGCAGACTCAAGAAGAGCTTGTATGGCCTGAAACAAGCCCCAAGACAGTGGTACAAGAAGTTTGACGGCTTTATGCACAAGGAAGGTTTCCAGAAGTGCAACGCCGACCACTGTTGCTACTTCAAAAGATATCAGTCCAGCTATATCATCCTACTGCTGTATGTTGATGATATGTTGGTTGCAGGAGCAGATATGAAAGATATCAAGAGTTTGAAGCAGCAGCTGTCAAAGGAGTTTGACATGAAGGACTTGGGTCCAGCGAAGAAGATCCTTGGAATGCAAATCACGAGAGATAAGAAGAGAGGTCTCTTGCAGTTATCTCAGACGGAGTACATCAACCGTGTTTTGCAGAGATTTAACATGGGCGACGCCAAGCCTGTGAGCACACCCTTGGCCAGTCATTTTCATCTATCGAAGGATCAGTCTCCTCAGACAGAAGAAGAGAAAGAGAGTATGGCTCAGGTTCCTTACGCCTCAGCTATCGGAAGTTTGATGTACGCAATGGTCTGTACGAGACCAGACATTGGCCATGCAGTGGGAGTGGTCAGCCGGTTTATGTCGAATCCAGGAAAAGCTCATTGGGAAGCGGTCAAGTGGATTCTGAGATATCTACGAGGCACCACACAGAAGTGTTTGCACTTTGGTAAGGGAGAGGTAGAAGTGCAAGGGTACGTAGATGCAGACTTCGGCGGCGAAGTTGATCACCGAAGAAGCACCACCGGCTATGTATTCACCGTTGGAACTACAGCTGTTAGTTGGATGTCACAGGTACAAAAGATCGTTACCCTATCCACTACAGAAGCTGAGTATGTTGCAGTGACTGAAGCCAGTAAAGAGATGATATGGCTTCAGGGTTTGTTGACAGAGCTGGGATTCAAACAGGAGAAGAATGTTTTGCACAGTGATAGCCAGAGTGCGATACACTTGGCGAAGAATTCTGCATTTCATTCTAGAACGAAGCATATTGCGCTTCGGTACCACTTCATCAGATCCCTGTTGGAAGATGACGTGTTGAAACTGGAAAAGATTCCAGGAAGTAAGAATCCAGCAGATATGTTAACAAAGACGGTGACAGTTCAGAAACTGGAGTTGTGCGCAACTTCAGTTGGCCTTCATGCATAGACGATGAAGGCAGAGCCACACAGGAGAGGAGCTTGATGGGATAGCCTGTTGACGTCGGTTTGGTCTCCAAGTGGGAGATTGTTAGGTTGGAGGTGGATACCAACCTCCGACGACGGAGGAGCTCCGACGAGCTCCAGGTGAGCGCAGGCGAAGATGGAAGCAAGCTCGAGCAGATGAGCTCGATCGACGAACGCGACAGTGGTTTGGGGCGAATCCGACCCTCGCGACAGTGATGCCGACCTCCACGTTCTTATGCACCGACGATCGCGTGTTGGGCGCCCACGCTCGCGTCCGTTCGTGCGCTGGCGACAGGCTGTCGCCAGCCCATCCATCCCCCCTATAAAAACCCCCCCTTGGCCCTAGGGTTTGGGTTGCTTCTTCTCCCCTTTTTCCCTTGGCGACAGATCCCTTAACGCAGCAGCGTTTCTTCTCTTAAAATCGCAGCAGCGATTTTCCAATTTAATCCCAGCTCTTCAACAGTGGTTGTTGGCGGATTTAAGAAGAGAGAGAAAAGAGAAGAGAGAGAATCTTTTCCCATCTCTCAAAGTTTTGAGGGGGAAATTAAAGAGGGATTTATATTGTGGGTATTAACACTGTAGCTACAGTGTTTGTTTGAGGAATCTCAGTTTAGAGATTTGCTCTTGATTTGTAATTTCTTGTTAGATTAAATAAGAAATTGACTGTGTGGCTCCCGAGGATGTAGGCAGTTGCCGAACCTCGTAAATCTTGGTGTACTGTTCTTTATACTGCGTTTCTGTTGCATTAGGGATTTCGGCGTTAAATTCCCAACAACGCCATCCCCAGATTGAATCTTTGTCCAATAACAACTTGATAAAATTCAACAAATCGAGTCACTTTCAAACCAATGATCATATGTGCATCCTGTAAATATCAAGAAATGTCGCAAAACCGCACAGTGTGTAATTTATTTTCTTTATAATATTTCAAATCAGCATCTTCCCATGCTATATAAATAAGCACCCAAAGTACCTCAAATTGCATCACAACCCAGGTCTTCTCTTCCTCAAAAAACACTAAACACACACTTCAATTTTTCCTCAAGAAATGGAGAGGGTGAACAATTTAGCCTCAGAGAGTGCAGTGGTGATCTTCAGCAAGAGCTCATGTTGCATGTGCCACACAACCGAGAGGCTCTTCTCTGAGCTCGGTGTCAAAACCGTTGTCCACGAAATAGATGAGATCGCAAATGGGAAGGAGATTGAGCAGGCACTTTCTCGTCTGACTGGACGCACTACACCTGTGCCTGCTGTGTTCATCGGTGGGAGATTGATCGGGTCTACTGATAAAATTATGTCCCTTCATCTCAGTGGTAACCTGATCACACTGCTCAAAGATGCTGGAGCAATCTGGCTCTAAGTTTGTCAAAATCTGATCAAAATCCGATAACATGATATTATTAATATTATTGTTGTTGCCGTAAACCTATTTTGAGTAGTGAAGCTTTGAGAGTTGCAAGTTTACTGTATTCTATTTCTAATGAGTAATGCATAACTATAGCTTATCATATCTACATTACTCTGAAATTCAGTCTGCTTATACTGTGCGTATACTGGCGGTTAATGACTAAGAATATGAAAACATGAAGAAATACATATGGGTTCGTAATATTGTACAAAGAAATACTATGTATTTCTCTCTTGAATACCATGTGATGTTTCCAGGGACAAGAAGAAATAATTGCTCATATAATTTCTCATGCGACATAGTTTTATTTGAGTTCCTTTTTTGATAAGTTACTGGACCTAATAATTCGTCGGAAATGCTCTCGGAGAACTTTCAGATGTAGTTATCCTTGTTAAGACTGAACAATAACTTTCCTATGCTGATTTTGAGACTATGCTTGTGCAAATAATTTCAGAATTGATGTAAGATAAAAGGATCCTCATCTTATTGCTAAAGGTAACATATGTTGACACTGTTCTAATGGGTGTTTCGAGCAGCTGGTGATCCTGAATGCAGTAAAAAGTTACAAATAAGTAATTTCTTGCAATGTCACAGGATAGTTTTGTAATATCCTATTTTCCTCATGTCAAGCCCATGGCGCGTGCAAACCGTGGGACCCACCGAGAGCAACTCGATGTTGGCTTAAACTGTCAAAATGCTAGCACTAGTTGTCCTTGGACCTTGGGCTTTTCTCTATTTAAACCACTAACATTTCATCACACTAGTCCATGTAGGACTAAAGTGGGGGTGTCACAATCACCTTACCTTACAAAGACGACGTCCTCGTTGTCACAACATGACAATTGACACATCCCAGTGTCACTGCCAGACGATGTAGACTCTAAAGGTGGCTTCTACGGGCTCTCGAGGTGGCTCCCACCGTATCCACGTGGTGTAGCACTTAGCCCCGTATAGCGCTTAGCTCCACACTTTCGGCTAGCAACTGCTCTGATACCATTTTATCAAGCAATCGGCCCATGGGCCTGTTGGCACGTACAAGTCGTGGGACCCACCGAGAACAACTCGATGTTGGCTTAAATCAACCGCCAAAATACTAGCACTAGTTGTCCTTGAACCTTGAGTTTTTCTCTATTTAAACCACTAACATTTCTTCACACTAGTCCATGTGGGACTAAAGTGGGGTGTCACACCTCATGCATATAAAGAACAATTCTCCAATGCCCCTTATGTAAATCTTTTAGTGGTCATTTATGTCATCATCATTAATAAAATTTACAGGTTTGTCCAGGGACTTGCGAACAGTTCCAAGGTAAAAAAAAATCTAACTAAGCAAAAACATACAGGTTGCTAACTCATCTATGAACTTTGGTACGATCTATGTTCCGAATATAACAAAGCAAATGCCTGCAACCTGGTTTTGATCAATCATCATTTGATTGTGTCTCTCATGACATTCTGTGACAAATTTAATGTGAAAATTACTGTAAATACTTGAAAGCTAAAATACATAATACGTATATAAATACTCTCCGATAAGGCCTGACCATAACAAAGCTTAAGAAATATTATGTACGGATATGTTCTTCTCTTGATATTGTTCTAGCAACATGCATAGATGAAACCTCCGTGTGTGAAAGTGAGAGAATCAAATCTATGTTAGGATAATGACCATCCTATAAAGAAGTTATCATTCGTATCACCACATTTTGGGTATTCTAGAACTAGCACAAAGAGAAAATATACATATATTCCATATCGCAAGTCATTTCACTTATCCTTGTGCTACTCTGTGGTTTTATCTGTGTGCTTATAGTCACTGGTTAGTTTCACTTTATCTCAAGAGAAGTGATGAATCGTAAACTGAACCGTCCTTGTGCTTCTATGTTTTCGTGGCAATTACATTAGTTGACATTCTCATCCCACTCAGTTTACAGATTCTAGAAGGACTAGTGTTGTTCAGTAGCTAGGTTACTTTCTTAATCTTATTGAACAAGTCCTATACACAGACCTCTTAATTTATGTCAGTTTATTTCTGGCCGTCAATAATTTTAGATGTATATATTTGATTTCTACTTAAGTTTAAACAGGTTTATTTGTCATTAGTATGTCTCAACATAAGTTAAAAGTTCAGGTGATGTCGGTAGATTTTAGCTTTCAGTATAGATAATGTACAAATATTTGGATATAAATAGAACTAAAAATAGTTATAAACTTCATGCACATACTGATTTGATAATAAAATACTTACAGCATGATTTTTCCTTAACATGGTTATGAAATACCAACAAGTGATTAAAGCAACAAGTGATTTTTCCTTAACATGGTTATGAAATACCAACAAGTGATTAAAGCAACAAGTGATTTTTCCTTAACATGGTTATGAAATAGCCAATCAATAGAACTACATAACGAGGTAGATAAAGGTTATGAAATACCAACAAGTGATTAAAGCAAGGAAAATCATACATCAACATTTTGAAGAATTATCTAGTCGGAAGTTGTATATTTAAGATACAAGTTTCAATTAGGCTAGAAAAATATGTCTAGCTAGAATCTCCATAAACCACTCAAAGAGATTATTAATAAGTCCTTGTGAAAATGAATTCCTACAATATTTCGTTTAATAATTTCATGAAGAGCCTATGGTATAGTTGAATTTTCATAATTAATCGACCATATTCATATGTAGTCTTTGTTGTTGATTTCAGCAGTGAGACCAAAAACAATAGATATGTGAAAGAAGCAGCGGGTGCATTTTAATGGCCTTCTTCATATGTACGATGCTCTTGGAATGATGCAAATCTCAACTTTATCATTGCTCATTTAAGGAAATACAACACACCATTCTCATTGATCCGATAAAAACTTTTAAAAAGTTTTGAAAAGGGCATTTCAGGTATATCACAACATATTTGCAGAAAAAATCTCCAACTTTCTATTCATTTCCCATTCAAACATGGGCTACATTGACCTTTTCCTGGCTATATAAACCACTGATCCAATAATATCAAACTCAAAATTTAAGAAGACATCCATCGCCAAATAAACTTCTTAAACAATGGAGAGAGTGATGAGCTTGGCCTCAAAACATGCAGTTGTGATCTTCAGCAAAACCTCATGCTGCATGTGTCACACTGTTCAAAGTCTATTCTATGATCTTGGTGTTAACATTGTCATCCATGAGCTTGATCAAGAGCCAAGAGGGAGAGATATAGAGGGAGCTCTAGTTCAGCTTTTGGGCCCCAACACAGCAATCCCAACAGTGTTCATCGGAGGGATGCTGATCGGATCCACTGAAAGGATCATGTCACTTCACCTTGGAGGAGATCTCATCCCTTTGCTTCGCAGTGCAGGGGCTATCTGGCTCTAATTATCAGTCTGCATCCCGATACGACGACAGAAATTGAATAAATGTTTCCTTAAATCCTGTGGTAATCATGATTTTGCCATATTACATGTAACGGAAGTAATGTATCTGTAACGGGAAGTATACATAAGATGAGATAATATGTACTTCCTTTTTTCTTATTTTTGATGAAAATAATTATGAGAAACAAAATTTTATAAATTGAATCGACACATGATGGCGAACTCCTAAGATGCACAACATGTTATTGTTTGATCACTTTGTATTTAAAAGGAGACAGCTGTGTATTTTAGAGGAAAATATTATCCCCTACCTAAGTCAATTCTAGTGCCCACTGTATACGTAAAGGTTGTTCTTTATATCTGAGTATGACGACCGTCATTTTTTCCATCACCACATTTTCTCAGGATTGAAGCTTTTGTCTAATAATAATCAAGATAAAGAGGGAGGGGGGAAATCAACTCACTTTCAAATCCATGATCAGATGAGCATTCTCTTTATATATTTTCTGATGTCCAAAAATTCCTGAAACTAATAGTTTGTAAACAATATTTTCAGATATAATTGCTCATAGCTGGTTTGAACAATAACACACTTCATAGACTTTCAAAAGCCTGTACTTTAAATTTAGACTATATACGAAATAATGTCTGAACAGACAGGTCAAGAAAATCATCATTCTATTGACATGTAAACATAGATATGCAGACACAGGTCAAATTGGTCATTTGAACGGCTGTTCATCTTGCATGCAGTAAAAAGTACAGGTATGTAAATTTCAGTTCCAATGTTAATGCTGCAGTTTATTTGAATGCTTATGTGTGCTTTGCTTCCAAACATAACAAACAAAATATTTGTAATCTGATTTGATCGATCAGCCATATTTGATTGTATATATACATTCTTGCGATCACACGTTTAATGCAAAAACATCTGTTTCTTGGTACAACCATTTGGCATAGAACTTGCTACTCTTACAACTCTAACTCTAGTGTTTAGGAATTCACATGTGAAATATTGCATATAAACGAAAACCAGGGTGAACAATAGTAACATTATCCTGACATATCAAGTAGGGATCTCATCCTTGAATTTGAATCACCCAGTAATGGAAGATCTTGTTCGTTATCAGCTCACTGAATCTAAGCTTGAGAAATATCATGTACACCTAATGCACATGAAGCGTATAAACTATTTACATGATTTCATAGATATTCATATGTCAAGGTCACTGTTAGCCTCTCTGCATGGGATGTCGCTTTCATGCATGCATGACAGTGAGGGAATCATATCTATATTCATAAAATGATAATCCTATAAAGACTTATCATTGGTATTTCCACATTTCGGGATCCTAGAGCACAAAAGAGAACACAGATATATGTTCCATTCGCGTCTCGTGTCTCTTCTCCTCGTGCAACTTTTGGTGCTATGTTGAAGCTAGCTAAAAACCAGAACTCTCAGGCTTTATCCATGTGCTTATGGTTACTAATTAATTCACTTTATCTTAAGAAAAGTAAATTACTATAAAATGAACCGTCCTTGTGCTTCTATTTTTTTGTGGGCTATTTCAATACTTGACATTCCTAGCCAGTGTCTAGATTCTTTAAGTACTAGTTCAGTAGCTAGTTTGCTTTATGAATCTTATATTGAACAAGTTTATTTGGAGACATCTTTAAGAAAATGTTGCTATATTTTGGACCTTTAATATTAATTTCATCTTTCACAAAGGAGGGAAGTACTTTAATTTGTAATAGGTATATTGCTCTCATGTTCCAAATATGTTCAAAAGTACAGATAATATAACCCAATTCCTTTAACATAGTTAATGTACAGATAGTTGAATATCAATAGAACTATTTAAAAAGATAGATAAAGGTCATATATGCACGTTATCGTTTTACCAATAAACGATTAAAGCAGAGAAAATCATATAGCAATATCTTGGAGTTTATCTGGCGGGAAATTATATGAGTAGTACATGTTCTGATAAGGATGGAAATATATGTCTAGGCTAGGAAAAATGCAGAACTTCCATAAACCAATGCAATACAATCAAAGAGATATGCCCTTGTAAAATTAACTTCCGAGAATCTTTTAGTCAGTGGTTTGTTTTCATGAGGATGAGGAGCCTTTTGTATTATCGTAATTATCCACAATGAAGAAAGTCATAATCCTTGTTTATTGAATGCAGGAGTGATGCTGAAAACAGGAAACATGTACGGATACACGAATGTGCATTTCGTTGCTTTTTCATCCGTACAATATTCTTCAAGTGATGTGACTTGGAATACAAATCCCAACTTTATCATTGCCCATTTAAGGAATAAAGCACACCATTTTCTAGCTCCAATCAAAACTTTAAAAAGTTTCGAGAGGGCATTTCGGGTATATCACAACACATTCCTGAAAAATCTATATCTTTAAACCAGTGACCCAATAATATAAAATCAAGATTCAAGAAGGCACGCTTAGTTAAATAACTTCATAAGTTACGGAGAGAGTGATGAGGTTGGCCTCAAAACATGCAGTAGTGATCTTCAGCAAAAGCTCATGTTGCATGTGTCACACTATTAAAAGTCTATTTCATGATCTTAGAGTTAACATTGTAATCCATGAGCTTGATCAAGAGCCAAAAGTGAGAGATATAGAGAGAGCTCTAGTTCAGTTTATGGGTCCCGACATGGCCATCCCTTCAGTGTTCATAGGAGGGACGTTGATCGGGTCAACTGATAGGATCATGTCGCTTCATCTTGATGGATATCTCATACCTTTGCTTCGCAGTGCAGGGGCTATCTGGCTCTAATTTATCAGTCTGCATTCTGATCAGGGCCGGCCCCGAGGTTTGGGTTGCCCTAACCCAATCCAATTTTGGTTGTCCCTTATATTAAAAATTTGGTACAAATAATAACGATAAAAATGAATACATATAATACTATTTAGCGTTCTATATTGGGCTCAAACTGATAATATTCTCTTGCAAAATCAATATTCATATAAGAAAAAATTACATTTGTGCTACAATTTAATTCAAAGAAAAACACTTCTCCCTGAATTTTTTGAAGCGAATTCTTCAATTAAGTCATCATACTCGAGTTTCTAGAAGTATTCATTTTCAATTGATATCATTACCAATCCATTCAATCAATCATGTGACATGGTAGTGCGATGATAACATATATGAAATCACAACAATCAACTAAACTGATACCGGAACGAAGACTTAGCAATATCATTATTATTAAAACAATCAAACAATTAATCTAGATAGCAATCCAATAATATGAATGTCATCAAATCAAAGTTAAATTGAGATTATAATTAAAACCAAATAGAAATATATCAGATTATCATCCATTAGGATTTTCGAGTTTTAGATGACTAGAAGGGAGATGAACTTTTTAACAAGTAAACATTATTTCCTCTTTCTATCTTTTAACTTTGATAAGCTTCTTTTAAACTTATGGAGACCGTGAGAAACTAGTCAGAAGGCATAACTATGTCATCTAAATAGCTAAATCAAATCTAATTTCCAGTTTCAAAACAAAAAACTAGACGAAACCACCCAAACATCATAACCCTTAATTCAATAACTAATATTCAGCCAAGATTCAAAATCAAAAATCTTAATTTCATTGCAAAACATCAAAACTCCAAATTTTTGTCCAAAAAACCCCTAAAATTATTTATTTAAAAAATTACCTAATTGTGTTTCTTTGATGGACTAATCGGCCGTCTGGGTCGATAAGTCGATTCAGATTCTCTCCGTCTTTTGGGTGACTGGATTGGACTGTCAGAGGAGGAGTCAGCAGGGTGGTCCGAAGGATGGGAGCAGAGACGGGAAGGAGGAGTTGGAGGCTGACGAAACAAAGACGGCGGAACAGAGCGGTGTCTCCGTCGATTCAGATTCTCTCCATTTTTTTTTCTTTTTTTGTGAGCGGCGGAACAGAGACGAGAAGGAGGAGAGGAGGCTGATGGAAATAAAGGAGGAGTTGGGTAGGGCCTTGGGTATTAATAAGAGTTTTTTACAAATAGAACCCCTAATAATTTTTACATAAAAGTCCTCTTACAAAGTCCACTTCGAAAATTATTACGGTTTAAGGGGTGAATGATGTAATTACGATGGTTGCCCCCCAGCCCTGGGTTGCCCCAGCCCCGGGGCTCGAGGGCTTACCCTAGGGCCGGCTCTGATTCTGATATGATGATAGAAATTAAAAAAATGTTTCCTTAAATCCTATAAGCATAATCGAATACCTCCAGAAGCCCTACTATTCATCTTCTTCAAATCTTGTCCTCCATATCAGCGGGTTTCTCTTGTAACTCAGGAGTCTCCTCCAAATTCTGTGCATCCAACCCGTCACCTGACACATTCACAAACTGAAATTGATCTTGTGATCGAACTTCTGAATATCAATCTTCGTGTTATTGATGCTCAGACTCTGTATCATCTTTGTAAGAGACGAACCTGATGTGCTTGCTTCTCACATGTTATCGATCTAACTCTTCAAATAGGAATTCTTCACCGAATCCTTCGAACAAGCCTCAAGCCAAACCTGAGACTCTGATACCACTTGTTGTGCGCGGTGAAAGCTCGAAACCACACGAACAAGAACGAGATAAATCATAACTAATAAGCCAAACACAATACCACAGCAAGACAAACGAATTTTACGTGATTTTACAAGTTGTCTACGTTCACGGGGCAAGGAGGGGGAGTTCTTACTATTAGAAATCAAGAGAATACAAATAGGGTTACAAATCTCACCAAATAAACCCTAAAATAAAGCCTCTAGATCTCTTACAACTCTCCCACAATTGGATGCAGCAATCCCCTCTCAAAGACTGCTCAAAACGTCCTTGCTTAATCCTAATTAATTAGGATTAGGATTATATATCAACTCAGAACGAAACGGGTTAAAAAACTAAACTCAACTACAGATCCGACTCGCGGTCGACCGCAGAACCACGCGCGGTCGACCGGATCCAACGACCGACTAAAAACCCCTACAGGGTTTGGCCGGTTTACCGCAGAACCCATCGTGGTCGACCGTGAAAAGTTTAAAGACTTTTCTCAGTCATGTGCACGTTTGTGGTCGACCGCCGTGTCATCCGCAGTCGACTGCGAAACTGCCAGAATGTCTCCTGTTGTTTTTCCTGCGGTCTTCGTCGCTGTGCTCGCCATTTCTTCAAGAGTTAGATTAGATGACTAGTTTTAGATTAAAACTAGGGTGCGGTCTTATAAGTCTACTTAATCGGGTTTTTTATTCAGGAGAGCTCTGTTATAGTGAGGAAGTTCCATCTCGCAAGAAGGAAAAGTGGATGTAGGATCGAATCACTACGAAATCTTATATGTTTGTAGTTAGTTGTTTTTTGTTTTTTTGGTATTGTTGCTCATTATCTATTTATCGTTCTTTTTATGCTGCATAATCTGTGATAAAGTGAAAAATTGTAGGCAATCCTATTCATCTCACTCTAGGCTTACATCTCAAATCCAACAATAATGACGTATAAAGTAGGGACCTCGTCCGTAAATCTGCACCCAGCAATGAAAGGCCTTGTTCATTAACAGCTCACTAAATCTAAGCTTGAGAAATACCATCTACGCATAATGCGCGCACATTAAGCACGTAAACTTTTTCTTCATGGTTTCTCGATATCCATACGTCAATGTTGCTGTTAGCCTCACTGCTTGGGATGCCACTTCCCACCCACGGTTGTGAGGGAATCAAATCTGTGTTCAGGCAATCATAATCCTATAAAGACATGTCATTCGTATCGCCGCATTTGGGCATTCTAGAGCGTGAAAGATTACAAGGATACATTCGATCCGTGCATCCGTGAAAGATAACCAGCACTCTCAGGCTTTATCTATGTGCTTATGATTGCTAGCTAATTCACTCTATTTTAAGGAAATTAAGTAACATGCTATTACAATAGTTGACATTCCCATCCCACTCAGTATACAGCTGCTAATTTGCTTTAAGAATCTTATAAAAAAAATGTCCTCCTATGGAGACATCTTTAAGAAAATGTTCGGATTGCTAATATTAATTTTATCTTTCACAAAGTAAGGAGGGAAGCGATTTAGTTTGAAATAGGTATATTTCTCATCAATCGCGTCTCAAGATATGTGTAAAGTTCAGATAATATTACCAAGTTCCCTTAATTAACATAGTTGGTGTACAAATAGTTGAATATCAATAGAACTATTTAAAGAGATAGATAAAATTTCATGCACAATGAAAGAAATCATATAACAATTCCTTGGAGTATATCTGGTGAGAAATTATAAGGGAATATATGTCTAGGCTTGGGAAAGTGCAGATTTTCCAGAGACCAATATTGCGATACAATCAAAGCGATCAATATGTCCTTGTAAAATTGAATTCCGAGAGTCTTTTAGTCAGTGGTTTGTTTTCATGAGGATGAGGAGCCTTTTTTTATTATCATAATTATCCACAATGAAAGAAAGTCATAATCCTTGTTTATTGAATGCAGCAGTGAGGCTGAAAACAGGAAACATGCACAGATACATGAATGTGCATTTCATTACTTTTTCATCCGTACAATATCCTTCAAGCCATGTGAGTTGGAATACAAATCTAAACTTTATCATTGCCCATTTAAGGAATAAAGCACACCATTCTCTAGCTCCAATCAAAACTTTTAAAAAGTTCCGGGAGGGCATTTCGGGTATATCACAACACATTCCTGAAAAATCTATACTTTTCCCTATCCATCTCCAATTCAAACATAGCCTTTCCCTCGGCTATATAAACCAGTGATCCAATAATATAAAATCAAGATTCAATAAGACACGCTTAGTTAAATAACTTCATAAGCTATGGAGAGAGTGATGAGCTTGGCCTCAAAGCATGCAGTAGTGATCTTCAGCAAAAGCTCATGTTGCATGTGTCACGCTATTAAAAGTCTATTTCATGATCTTGGTGTTAACATTGTAATTTATGAGCTTGATCAAGAGCCAAAAGGGAGAGATATAGAGAGAGCACTGGTTCAGTTTGTGGGCCCCAACACGGCCATCCCTTCAGTGTTCATAGGAGGGACGTTGATCGGGTCAACTGATAGGATCATGTCGCTTCATCTTGATGGAGATCTCATCCCTTTCCTCCGCAATGCAGGGGCTATCTGGCTCTAATTAACGGTCTATGATGATAGAAATTAAATAAATGTTTCTTCAAATCCTATAGCAATCATGTTTTCGCAATATTACATGTAATGGAAGTAATACATCTGTAACGGTAAGTAATCCATAGCATGAGATAATATGTACTTTGTTTTTTCCGATTTTTTATGAAAATAATTATGAGAAACAAAATTTTATGAACTGAATGGTCACACCCTTTCTTTTCTAAGTTCACTTGAGCATACTAGAGGCTACTTAGATCATAAGATAAAATCTTAAACTGGATGCTAGATAAA
>NC_033795.1:80967588-80977025 GCF_001876935.1 Asparagus officinalis
ATTCTCTAGTTCAAAAAATATGAAGGCATGTAGTAGAATTAGCATCACAATGCATAAACTCTTACACTGATGGTGAATTCCTAAGATGCACAACATGTTAATGTTTGATCGGCAAATGGGTTGTTACAAGCATCTAAGCTCTAGCTAGATCAAAAGCTTTCCACTTATCTACTCAGAATAGACATCTACACTCTAGTTTTCTAATTGTTCCTTGTCCGAGAATTTCTGAAACTAATCGATTGAGGAGCCTTTGGTATTATGACATTTTCATAATTAATCAAAATGATGAAGTTGCACAGATATACGAATATGCATTTTCGTTGCTTTTTCATCCAAACAGTATTCTTTGAGTTATGTGACTTGGAATACAAATTAATCTCAACATTATCATTGCCCATTTAAGGAAATAAGGCACACCATTCTCCTTGCTCCAATCAAAACCTGTAAAAAGTTTCGAAAGGGCATTTCGGGTATATCACATCGCATTCAAGTAGATGCTCTTAGTTAAATAACTTCATAAGGAGAGGAGTGAGTAAGGAGCTTGGCCTCAAAGCATGCAATAGTGATCTTCAGCAAAAGCTCATGTTGCATGTGTCACGCTATTAAAAGTCTATTTCATGATCTTGGTATTAACATTTTAATCCAGGAGCTTGATCAAGATCCAAAAAGGGAGAGATATAGAGAGAGCTCTGGTTCAGTTTGTGGGCCCCAACACGGCCATCCCTTCAGTGTTCATAGGAGGGACGTTGATCGGGTCCACTGATAGGATCATGTAGCTTCATCTTGGCAGAGATCCCATCCCTTTGCTTCGCAATGCAGGCACTATCTAGCTTTAATTATCGGTCTGCAGAGAATTTGGCAAAAAAAACCATGATAGAACAGATAAACATAGTATTAGATGTTATGTACTTTGTTTCTTCATATGATAATTATTCTCTAATCACTCCTCTTTTCTGAATTCAAGTGAGCGTAGCACGGGCTACTTAAATATGCTCAGTTATCATCATCAAATAAAAGCTTAAAGCTGTATATGAAAAAAGGAAATTCATATTTCCTTATTAAAACACAATACTTTTGCACTTGACAGTTCTTGACTAAAAATATTACAGGTGATGAAAAAATTATCCATAACAATGCATCCTATTTTCTCCCATGGTGAATTCCTAACTGCACAAAAGGAATCCAGCTTTGCGCATATTGACATCAGATATACATCAAATATGGATAACTTCTCGGAATATGAGTATCGGCTCTGAACTGAAGGAAGGCCATTCAATATTGTGCAACTTGTGCAGAACAACTTTAAGGGAATTGATGTGGCCAAGAACAAAACTTTACTACTGTACACTCATTATAGCGTACATAAAATGATCATCCCAGTCACAACATAATGTTTTCTACATTTCCATGATAAATATTAGATTTAGATTACAACTGCTCTACAATTACATAATAAGTATTTTGCACAAGATCTAAGAATCTTCGCAAGTTGACAAGTGCATTAAGCAACTGTTTCGGAACAGGCATCACTTCTTTCTGGCCACTAAGGTTGTCTTAATAAGCCTATATCCATGCTCATTTTGCAGTGATCAGATGTAAATGACGCAACAGACAGCTATCTCTGCAGCTTAAAGCAACTCAGGATATTCTTGGTCCCCATCGGCATCTTCAACTTCATTTTCCTCATCATCTTCAGGTGCATCTGGATCCAATCCCTGCACATACACAAATAGAAGTCATACAATATTGGACTCAAATAAGCAAGTCTTTGGTTGATGGCAAATTCATAGAAGCTGAAATGAAGACAAACCCTCATCTGCTTTTCCAAGCGCTCTAAACCTTTTTTTGCAGCTTCATTTTGTGAGTTTATTCTGAGCAAAAGAATTAGATCATAGGTTAAGTATAAGCCAAGGGGGGAAATACTTAAATAACACAGGCAAAATAAGCCATTTTCAGCTTGTAATGTTAACCAACATTCAGAAAGTAGAAAATTAGTATGCACAGAAAGGCAAACAGGCAAATATCAGATTGATGCTTTAATGTCTAAGAGATACATCACGAGATTATATCGCCTTCAGAGATTTGAACTCTTTAGATGACTCGATACTGTTAGGAGTTAAAAGACGGCTGCATTACCTTAAAGCAGCTTGATAGTGTGATAAAGCCTCTTGCAGCATATTTGTTGCTGCAAACACTTGAGCCAATTTGATGTGGAGAGAGTCATCAGCCCAGTCTTTCAGATATCTTTCGAGTAGAGAAACAGCATCTTTATTTCGTCCTTCAACAACATGTAGCTCAGCTAAGGCCAAAGCAGCTCCAAGAAAACCTGGTTCTAGACGAAGTGCGGATTCATAGAACTTCCTTGCCTTTATAATGTATTGAGAACAGAAATATCAAGAAAAGAGAACCAAGTTTAAGCCATCAAATCAATGCATATAGAAATTAATATAAAACAGATGTCAAGAGCGATATAAGACAATAAAATCTCAATAACACACAACACATAACTTTCTCAAATATGAACAATGTGAAACATGCCTTTTACATTTTCCGAGGTCAAAAACAACTACCATATTTATGCTAAAGCATTTTCCAAGAATAAATACAGTATAAACAATGGCTGCCTCGATGATTCCAACCATGCTTCTTCCCATCCAAAAGAGATTCACTAATGGAACACAATGAAGAGATGAGAAATCAGATAACTAGTTGTTGACTTGATACGAACACACTCTTACCTTGATGCAAAACTCCTAAAGAAAATCATGGTATAGGGAGGAGTTCTTGCTACAGTACTCAAAAACTAGCAGCGCACAAAGACCTACCCAAGTATAAATCAAAATTTAACTACTTCATGTTGACAATATTGCTAAAATGATACATCATGCTAGCTAAAATTAAATATACATGCATGTTTATCAGGAGAACTAGATGAGTATTCCAGGAACAGAAGAGTAGAAAATAAAAGATAATAGGAACTTACGCTAAATCTTTATTTCTATACTGAACAACAGGACTGCAGTATATTAGATGTTCAGGGTATCTTATATTTCTTGCACTTGGACCTCCCTCATTGTTTAATTTATCGCTACAATCAATCTTTACAAAGAAATTAATTAAAAGAAACATAAACAGCTCATGCTTCTCTAGATTTTCTACTTCTGTGTTTAGATATATCAAACTAAAGAAAAAAATTAAAGAGTTTTTAACAAGAGGAAATAAATGTGATATAGGCTTACCATATAAAATTTGCATATACTAATACTTTACCTTTTCCCTCCCACCAGGATTACTAGCGTGCACATCGCCCACTAATTTGAGAGCTTTTGCAGACTGTGGCATGGCTCTCATTGCCTCACGGGCAGTTAACAAGGCGTCTTTGATTTTATTTTGAACCAGATAAGAACGTACTAAGCCTGAACCAGTAAATAGATAGTGAGAAGCATGTTTTGAGGACCACACACACAATGAAAAGACAAGATTATCTACATAAAAGAAACACCTTGGTAAGACCGAAGATCAGGCCTCAAATCTTGAGATGCTCTAAAGGCTGTAACAGCAGCATCTGGTCGATTGAATGCCAAAAAGAGGTTTCCCTGGTCAAGACAACAGAATTTATATATATATAGCAGCCGAAGTTTTGCCTCATACATTATGACTAGATATTATTAGTTCATTACCTTCATTATATGTCCCGGAATATGTCTATCATCAATTCTGAGGCTCTAAATGACAATAAAAAACACTGGTGTTATTAGACATTTCTCATTTAAAATTGAAAACAGCAATAAATTGTAATATGATGTGCCTAACCTTCTCGGCATAAGACAGAGCTCTTCGTTCATCTTTTCGTTCCCATAATACTGATAAAGCAACAAAAGTTTCTGCTCTTGCAGGGTCGATATTTAACAAGTCATGGACCAATTTGTTCAGCTTAGAGTGGTCGGACTTTGCTTTTAGAAGCATGGCATACTCATCCATGTATGTAACAACATATGGATCAAGAGAACGAACCTGTGACATTCTAGCTTTGGGATATCCATAAACAAAACTATAACTTCTGCACGTGCCAATAGTTTTATCATCTTACCTTCTCAAAATTCATAGTCGCTTCATCATTTCTCCCAATTATCGCTTCAACCTTCATGCAATATATATAACTAGGTAAGTGATGGTATCAACTATGAAGATACTTGAACATTAAAAACGTTATTTGTCAAGAAGAAAAGGATAATTCTTCTTTGGTTGGTTTTTACGAATCTACGTGAAAACTGTGAAAACATAAAATCTCAATCAAGTTTGATCAAGGTAAGAATTACATTTGGAACTGTAAGAATCATATGCAAAAAATACTTACGTAACACAGTGAAAGGTCATACTAAAGACATTATAGAATACTCGATATACTACTTGGAATTGACGATAAGCAGAAGGAAGTCCAATATATCACATATGATTATTTTCATTATATTCCTTCCATTATCCACATGATCAATGGAAAGATCTACCACATTTTTCATATTTAGAGATATGAAGGTAGTATACAGTAAGTTGGCAACATTAAAATTAGTTGTTTTCTTCAATGATGCTAAATAAGCATGTCTTACTGAGAAGAAAACCTTTGCACAATAAAGTAGTGATCACACTGAATATACGCATGCAGAAACTTGGAAATCATCCCCTGGAGGTTCTATCCATATTGGATATTGTCTCACTTGTTCGCCTTCACCACCGCTCAGTTAAATTCAAGGGACAGGGTGAACATGTATGCAAGATAGATGATGGATGTGAGAACTTAGTTAAATACTGAAGATTGCATGCAAAATAAGCACAACAAATCCTCGTTTAGAACGACTTTTATTTGTAAGATAGACAAGGAATAAATGATGAAAAAAAAAGAAAGAAAAAGTTGTTGCAGCAGCTATAATAACCAAAAAGTCAAGAATAAATACACTTCAATTACTGAGTAGTAGTCATTACTGTTATAAACAGTGCAAGTATAAAGTATGAAGTCCGCTTAACTAATCAGATGCTTATCTCTAACCTTTGCAACCTCCAACAATATATGGACATTATTAGGAAAACGTTGCAAAAGTTCAGAAAAATGTTCTAGACCACCTGCAAAAATAAAGATAATTCAAAAGAAAAATAAGCACCTTCAACTATTAGAAATTCTGTGAATAAACGTCCTAACGCTAGAGATTGCTAGTAAAAGCTAGCATGTGCGGAAATAGTATTTAATGGAACAAAAAAAAATTATCAGGTAAATATAAACAGAGATAAAAAGAAATAGATGATTTTGGACAACCATGCAACAATTATATGCACCTTTTATTAGTATATTGCTTAGTACGAGACAGCACCTATGCTGCAAGGTCTTTATGTTCAATTCTGAACGGACACTTGTATCATGTCATGTCATGTCGTGTCAGACATGCGTCCAACAACTACAAGTTAAAAAGGAAGACATTGGTTGTTAAATAGGCAGATATAGGAAACTATGCCTTCATGAATGCCATGTTCAACATGTTGCATCATAAACCTAAAATATCTTAGGATCTTTAACACCCAACCTCAAGGATGGAAATCTCATAATACCATGTATAACACCAGTTAATTTCCTTTTCATAATACAACGAGGAAAATATGGCTTGAATAGTACAACATAGACTCTAATAATATTGCTTGCTAAATATTGGCACATCAAGAAAAGTCTGCCTTCATGAACGTAGGAAGATATGTCATGACATGTCGTGTCAGATATGTGTCTAACAACTATAAGTTAAAAACAATAAGATTGGTTGTTTAATAGGCAGATGTAGGAAGCTGTGCCTTCACGAATGCCATGATCATATCATGTCCATCATATACCTAAAAGATCTTAGAATCTTCAACGCGTACTCCCTCGGTTGGAAATTTCCTATAGTACTATTACCATATATATATAGAACACCAGTTCCTTTCATTTTCATAATGAAATGAGGAATGTTAATGGATAATATTGCTTGTTAAATATTGTCACATTAAGAAAAGTCTGCCTTCATCAATGTAGGAAGACATGTCGTGCCGTGTCGTGTCGGATATGTGTCCAACAAACAACTATACATTAAAAAGAATGAAATTGATTGTTAAATAGGCAGGTGTAGGAAACCATGCCTTCATGAATCCCCAATCACAAGCATAACATGTGCATCATACACCTAAAAGATCTTCTGATCTTTAACACCCACCCCTACGGATGGAAATTCCATAATACAATATATATGACACCAGTTTGTTTCCTTTTATAATACAATGAGGAATACCTAGCTAGAATAACATAACAAAGACGTATAAGTTTACGAAAGATTTCCTTGACAAATACCAAAACACCAAGAAAAAACTGCCTTTATGAATTGAGGAAGACATATGTGCAGTTTTTTGTGCTGATGTGCAGTGTTTTGTGCAGTTATGTACATGTATACAAAAGATCAGTCTCTTCCTCATAGACAGAAATATTTTGTCACAGACTGGGCAGTAAAAATTGATGAATGTAATGAAGACATGCAAAAGTTTTCCTACATATTTGTATTTATACCTAGGGTCATTTTTCTATTTGAAGAGAATTCTAGGTACCATATGACCAAACATGCAAATAAGGGTGCCAGTCGAACAGATTCAGTGTAGATCCCCAAGAGATCTACTTGTAGATCCATTATAACACTGAAGATAAAAACCAACCAAGGAAACAAGAATTCATATGCAAATCTAGACGGAATCTGATTCATATGCATTATAACACTGAAGGGTAAGCATGCAGATAAAAACCAAACAGGAAAAGGAGAATCCACATTCGTATCTAGATGCTGTAATCCTATCTAATTCATATTCCATTTTGGATAATTCCAATCAAATTTATGTTCTTAATAAGCCAAATTTTCCTACATATCAAATTAGAACTTGTTAAGATCCACTTGTAGATCCATTATGACACTGAAGGATAAAACCCAACCAAGAAAACAAGAATCCATATCCAAATCTAGATTGAATCTGATTCATATCCATTATAACACTGAAGGATAAACATGCAGATAAAAACCAACCAAGGAAACAAGAATCCATATCCAAATCTAGACACTGTACTCCTATCTAAGTCATATTCCATTTTGGATAATGTGAATCAAATTTATGTTCTTAATATGCCAAATTTTCCTTCACATCAAAATAGAAATTGTTAAGATCTTTTTGCTCATAATAATTAGTCTCCGCTGTTTTTTCCCCTTTTCAAAGTGGAGACTAATATTCAAATCATGGAAGGTGCAGAAAAGCGATCCAAATGAAAGTGCCAAACAAGTTTAAACATGAAAAATTAGTTGTGCACAAAATGGATTGGAACAAGAAGTATGATTTAATTGTGGTTAAGAACCTGAAAAGTAAACAGAAAAAGATCAAGTATTGATTACTCAAGGATCCATATCCATATCCAAATAAGAAACTAGACCCAAGTTTCAGGATCCCCAGGGCACTGAATAATCTGTCTGGATACAACTTCAAGATTCCAATCTAGAAATTCAGGTTAGATTTGGATCAGGTTACTAGCCTCCAATGCAACCCCTGAACATTGATCAGTGAAGTAATATACATGCTCATATCTGTCAAGTGTCAACACACGCATAAGATGTTCATGCACACAAGGAAGTTAATTACGTAGTGCATACCATAACACCTCGCAACTCGCAAGGTTGTCAGAAATATAGCCATGAAGTTAAATATCGACCAGTGAGATTGAAAAACCCAACACACATACAATCTTACGCATATAGCTGCATCAGTACTAATATGCAAGTCCTGGACACTTCCAGATATCAATAAGATCAGAGACAAAATGACGTTTTGGAACTACGAACCAGGGGTAGGTCTCTTGGTGTGCTTATTAATCAGGCAGCTCAATTTTATTTTTGGCAATTCACCCCCATTAAAAGCTAATATAAAGAGCATTTCGAGAACAGAAAAACAAAAAGAAGAAATTTGAAAGTTCGGTTCTAGACAAAATATGAAGGTGGATACTATAACTTGCAGGTAGTAGTTGTGCTAACAGTCCTATATATATAGTTTTCCCCTTAAAAACTAATGAAAACGTAAAGCTCAAGCATATACATAGTTTCAGGATATACATTGATTGTACATTCATATACGTTTCATAGACAATAATGACAGTGTAGAAACTACATCAGTAAAATCAAATTTCTTTTCCACAGTATAAAGCCAAAGGCCAATCAGAAAAGCGAAAAGTGAAATTATATATATGTCAAAAATATAAAAATACAAATCCATGTGGATATGAGAAGTTTAGAGTCAACATGAGCAGACTACATTGGGAAATGGGAATACCTTTGTAATCATTTGAAGCGATGCAACATTGAGCCTCGGTATACCGCTGTAGAGACATGTATTTGATGAATACAAAATATCAGAAAACACTTAAAAGCATATTTTTCAAGAGAGGTTTACAACTTTGTTGAAGAATGAAAATTAGAGTATATTATTAGAATAAAAAGATATTCATATTCCACAAGCCAAATCAAAAAGTATACTCAGTAGTCAGTAGTAGCATATAACATAAGGTAACTATATAAACCACAAGTTAAGAAGCATGCAAAAGAATGCCTCGACTGATCGTCTTGACAGTCTGTCAAAACAATGGTGGACCAACTTACTATACATCCTTACCATTGACAATACTTTCGCAACAATTAAAGAACTCATAGATACAAGCAAAAGACCTTATTTGGATAATCGCATTAATGGATATGAAAACAGAAAGGAAATTTTTGAAGACCATCATTAAGCTTGCATACAAAGGATTTGAGTTGAAACCCTACATGACGCAGCCAACATGCGCGCATGGCATGGACGTACAAGGATAGTAATTAATTTTGAACCCACAATATAAGTTATTGGCTTCAGGTCAGGCCAAGTCACAAACAGGAGGGATCGATAGGGTGGGGTGGATGTTCAGAGTTTGAGGCTTCAGTCACCACTAATTCTGCACAACCTGCCTGGAAGCTGTTTTGCTGTCAAAATCCTTAGAGCCCATCTATCCTGAGGGAATTTATTGGCCCAAATGAGCAAGGAGCTTCCTACTGAGCTTGTTCAGATGAATATTGGAGAGCAATCATGTAGGTATTCTTATTCATATTTCTTCATGCAAATATAAGATATTCCTAGAAATACAATACATTCTCCAGCAATGGTTCCTTATCCTTTTCTTGTGTACTATATTTGGACTTACCCATGAACCAACCAATGACTTTTATGTATACATATGAGATATAACATGGACCTTGTAGTGCAAACCGTTGCACCTGTTATGCATCTACTCTCATAGTTTTATTCCTTATAATCCAGGATGACAACTCAAGTGAGCCCTCAAATACTGTTTTGCAAATTTTTTTATC
>NC_033795.1:80977039-80988144 GCF_001876935.1 Asparagus officinalis
AAAGCCTCAAAAAACAAAAATCTGCGCCAAAAAACTGAAAGTACAAGCAAAAATGTAAAATAATACATCATACACCCTATGGAATCTAAGGAAATTATTAAAGATATTATATGATTCAATGCCTTTAATAAATGTGACCAGAATCAACGTATAAATTAAATATAGCATCTTCATATTCAGGACTTTCCTTTATTGTGCAGAAACAGCCATCAAATTTCACAAAATATCGTGAGGCAAATAAAGAAGATAAAGCAGGAAATATACCAGAATGGCTATCAATTTGTACTTACATGCAACCAACGAGACGCATCCAGGTGATCAAAGGACGACCTCCCTCTATTTGGTGTCTAAATTGATAATGCCAATTTAATGAATTAGTTACAGAACAATCATTCTCAGTCTACATAGCATTTCATCAAAAATAGTATACTGTTATTAGTTTCAAAATGAAAAATTGGAATTATTTCATGACCACGTGTAGAATCGTTGACCACGTGTATGAGTCATTTTGCTGAAACATGGAATGCAAAACCATTCCATGAAATAGAAATAGATATTAAAAAAAGTAACAAACTCCACAAACAGGATAAATATTGAGAAGTTTACTATAAAAAGTGTACGGAGAGCCTTGCGTAAACTATTTCAGGTGACTCCCCTTGCCATTAATTCATATTAAAATCAAGACAATTGAAATTACTTGAATGACTAAAAATGAGATTTGAACACATGACCTTCTAAAGCTGATTCTACATCTCAGATTCACTATAACCAATATAAAAAGATAATTGGTTTAGGACCAACAATTTATACCATTTAGTATCTCTACTATTATCTTGATGTTTGAAATTAAACGATTTCATTATAGTCTCACATCTAAGTTTCTAACTCACAGTTCTCTCATCACAATCTGGTTATTTATTTTTAAAACATTGCCCCGTCACTTTGAGTAGCAAAGCAAAAAAAACCTATATGAATCTGATCTATATCTTAAAAATAAAACCCATCTTCTAAATTTTTAGTTTTCGTAGAACCCAAAAGTATAACAATTTTATGACATCTTCTTAACCATCATTTATCAGTCAATGATTCTCGTAGTCTTTAAAACCTATATCATTCTGCTCATTCCTTTTCAATATAAACAATTCAAATATAAAACAAATAAACAAGAGAAAAGATTTCCTATACACCATCATGTAAAATGCTATGCATTTTGATACACACGTGCTGTGTGTGTCCACAATCTAACATAACAATAATGTAAAGAATAGACAGTTGGAGAGATAGACAGTCAGATCTGTACAGCCGAACAGGGCCACAGCTAACATTATGTAGTATACTTACCCCAAAATATATTAGAGTAAACTACACTGAATATGTATTTGTACCAATTAGCAAAGCACGGATTAGCCAATAGGCTTATATCACGTACCCAAATTTGGAAAGGAATAAATTGTTCGTATTTGATGGCTTTCCTTTTATAGAAATCTATAGTATATTTTTTTTACTGCACTCACATCATTTAGTATATGATTTACATCAATATTTAACGCAACTAACCCATGAGGTTGGTTGACATTCCAAATCATTTTCAATAGAAAGAAAAAGTAACAAAATGATACTCGCAGCACAACTATGATATGCTCTGTTATAAACCTGGGGAAGAAATGATAGGATCTCCTTTGAAGAACATCCGAGCTCGGCCAAAGCTGTAATGGCCTCCAAAACATAAGGACAATTTCTGCCACATACAAAAGGAAAGTGAGGTTAGCATCACAGTGTTGCAGTAGAGAAAAACAATACGACTTGTAGAGCAAGTGCTCTATTTGGGTTCAATAAAAGGAAATTCCTGGATCTTCAGTTAGCTGCATAAACTACTGAGTGCTAAGCCCTTAACTGCCAGAGAATATACCCTGCTCAGTCAATGTTACAAGATATTTTCTATAGATCTCTAGTGGAAAGATGTAACTAGATAATGAGTGAATATGGTACAAAAAGACAAAGGATTAACACACATCTGGTGGACTCTGTTGTAGATATAGAATCTCGATATGGGAATTCTTCGCACAGTCATCTGCATTCATCACAAGAAAGAATCAAAGTGAACAAATAGCAGTACTAGTGTTTATAGATGTCATCCTTCAAGAAGATTTTGGTAACTCGTTATTTCAAAAAAGATGCCTACAATCTACCATCCAAATAATGTGCAATATAAACTCAAAAATGGACCTTGTAAAATACTTATCATACAAAGTTGTCTACTTTACTAAACCCGACATTATACTCAAATGTAAACTTGCCTAATAGACCGAAGATCATATCAACTCAAAAGCAAACCTGCAACCCTGAATACCAATTGTAAAGAACCCGTGTGGTGAGGGACATGGATATATGATGATTATGATCCTATTAATGTGATTGCCTATGCCTGAAGTACAAGAACATTGAATTTGAATCACCACCCTTTGCAATGCAACTATGCTATTCCTACCAGGACCTTTCTGCCATAAGCCAGCAAAGAATTGTGGTTGACTTGTAAGGGAAAGTTTTTAAATTTATTTGGCTGAGGTCAGTTAGCTATAATTTTCTCAAAACTTTCCTTTACTAGTCCTTGCATTTCTTTTTCAAATATATTTCCTTCTTAAGGACTGACTAATAAATCAAGTAGATTCATCTCAACTTTCGTGGTAGGAAATCTGTATCCTAAATCAGAACAAATAAGATACAGAATAACTTGTAAACCCTTGAAAAAATAAGCTGAAAGATGAAAGAAATCATCAAGACCAAAAGAACTCACACCAAAAGCACGCACATCTAACCTCAAACAATCTTTATAGCATGCAATAGCAGGTCGGTTATGTCTAGAGATACGATAAAGCTTCCCCATGGTAAGATTCATACGTAGAGTTCTTGCTTTAGATGGGATTCCTTCCATCTGCCAAAAAAAGAAAAAAAAACATTACTATATAATTTAGAAATGAAAAATCTATTAAGTCAGAGTACTGAAATCTTTGTGCATAAAAAGTAGAACAACTATATATTCATTTAGTATGTCCATTTTGGAATATTAGCAACCCAAAGGGATGGAATAAACAAAGGCAGAGCAGAAATTGGCACAGAAGACTGAGCTTAGATACAATTTAGAACACTTCCCCGTCAAGAGGATTGTATAATATGGTGAACTTTAGCACAGTGGTTTGGAGAAAGAATATTACTATTTCGTGTATCTATGATTAGTTTAGTGTTTCATATTAATTTCTTAATATAATTTCCATTGTTATCTCGGGCGCATTGAGGCGATCGTCTAGGGCAACGGGCGCTTCAGGGCGCTGGAAATGCGCCCCGAAAGAGGTGTAGGATGCATCGCGTAAGAAATCACCAATGTTTTAAATATTAGCCGATAAACTGATATTATTGGCGATTTATCGATTTTGGAGGTATTCCGGTATGATAAGTTCGTTCTAAATCGTTTATTATTTTTGGATGTTTATCGCCGATAATGCGGTGATAAAGTGAATTATCGGTCGATATTGTTGGCCTAAAAATTGGAATTATCGGCCTTCGATTTGAATTTTGATTTCGGGCAACATGCACCTATTCAATGCACTTTAAACCCGACCCGACCCGAGTTTCTACCATTGGTTAGTGATCCTAAACATTCAATGCACTTTAAACCCGACCCGACCCGAGTTTCTACCATTGGTTAGTGATCCTAAACATAATTATTTATATTTTGGTATGTTTATATTTCCGACCCGAGTTTCTACCATTGGTTAGTGATCCTAAACATAATTATTTATATTTTGGTATGTTTATATTTCATTAAGTATGATTGGATTACATATTAGAGTATTATACTATTTATATCACCATCCAAGTAATGTCACTCCGATAAATACTACTTACCCCTGATATATCCTCAATATCCGCTCTCCGATATAGATTTGATCGTCCGATAAGTCCCTGATAACCGATATTTAAAACCTTGGAAATCACTACTAACCATTCTTCAATTGTTTCTACTATATCTTCTTAAACCTCCTCTTCCGGCTTCTCTTTTGCCTTTATTTCATCATTCTCTTTCTCCTTTCCCCAAACCCTTGTCTACTCCATCATCTTTTTACTCATTTTTTTCCTTTTTCTCTCTTGTTACCATTTTTATATCTAAAATACTAGACACTGATTAAGAAATAAAAAACTATTAATGACATCAATTATCAATTACCAGTGCAATCCGCATTGGCAAAAATTTTACCATTGGGAAGCTTCATCATATCTAATAGCTCTACACATAACCAACCTACAATTGCATGCTATAAAGATTGTTGGAGGTTAGATCAAATGTGCATGCTTGTGGTATGAATTTTTTAGGTCTTGGTGATTTCTTCCAAGCAATGTTTTAAATGTTAGATGTCGGGGGCATGTCAGACACCTAAAATCCATGTTGGATTGTGAAAATCGAAAAAATATCAGATATGTAGCACAGATTGTCATATCAGATGGTGTGCGAGTATATAATAGAATGTCCTAATATTTAAACATACTTAATAAAATCTATAGTCTAAACATACAAAATATAATTAACATATGATGTTTAAGATTACTAACCAATTCTAGAAATTTACTTCTTGATTGCAAGAGATAGAACGTGAGACAGAGGAAGAAAGAGCAAAGAGAGAGATAGAACGAGGGAAGGAGGCCCTATTACCCTTCATCGTCAAAATCTCAATCTAACATCAAAATTTGGCGGTGAATGCCCAATTGATTTCACCCCAGAGCAGAAGCAAAGGAGAATGAGCAGACCAATTTATATTTAAGGCATGATTTTTCCATAGACTTGGCTATCAAGTTCTTTTAATTGGGAATGTAACAATTGGTAAATCAGGCTTGGATTTTGGGTTAAAATCCAAAGCCTGAAAGAGTAAGGCCTTAAAAATCAGCATATCGGTTAATATTTAAAGGCCAACATATCGGCCGATATATCTAACATGTCCCGATATTTATCCTCAAAACGCCATATGACTTTGAAAGCATGAAATCACGGGCGTTGGAGCCCTAAAATCGACACGTTGGCCACCATTTAAAACCTTGCTTACAAAGAAATAATAACTGACCTGCTAGTGCATGCTTTTATATTATATGCAGTGCAATCCGCTTATGTGACCTTTGCTCATCTAGGTGCTCTCAAGACCTAGGTGGGCGGCCTAGATACTACCTAGGTCTAGATGGGCGCTTAGGCGGGCTAGACGTCCGCTTTCTAAAACACTACGTACAATCAAGTTCTACAACATGTTATTTTGAGTTTATGGTGTGTTAATATAATTCTAAATTGCATAATATTATAACTAATATAATAGAGCATCCATATCTGCATCCATTTCAAATACGGTTGCGGACCGAATCAGTTATGTGATATATCTGAACCGTTTTGCACCCATATTCACAGCGGTAATTAATGTTTTAAATATCGGCCGATAAACCGATATTATCGGCGATTTATCGGTTTTGGGACCTTCCGCTATGATAAGTTCAATTCTAAATCGGTTATCGTTTTTTGATGTTTATCGCCGATAATACGGCGATAAAGTGAGTTATCGGCCGATATTATCCGTCCAAAAATCGGAATTATCGGCATTTGATTTGAGTTTTGATTTTGGGCAACGGGCACCTATTCAATGCACTTTAAACCGATCCTACCTGAGTTTCTATAGCTGGCTAGTGATCCTAAGCATTATTATTTACATTTTGGTATATTTATATTTCATTAAGTATGATTAGATTACATTTTAGAATATTATATTATGTATACCACCATCCAGTAATGTCACTCCGATAAATACTACTTATCCCCCATATCCACTATCCGATATGGATTTTATCCGTCCGATAAATCCCCGATAACTGATATTTATAACCTTGGCACTAATGGAACATCAGATAGTTTTAATAAAGAAACTGTCAATGTTAATTCTTACATTAGAGTTAGGAACTAGAACTATGGGAATTGGTGTCAAAGAATGCACTATCTTGGCAGATCTTGCTGAACACAGCACCAAGGACTACTTGTCAAAAGTACCACAACCAGAAGAATGTCAAGCCAGTTCAACTATGACAAGAAGCCTAAGTTTGTTGCTAACAAAATGCATTCATACTAAGGTTGGCGACGTACACTACAACAAACCTTTATCCATGCCTTCTACTGTACGAATCTCCTACTACTTTCAGCACTATTGAGAGAGCTTTTCTCTATCAACTTAGCAAGCATCAGTGTTTTTTACTTAAGTCAGGTAGACTATTACCGAACATCTACAAGAAGTACTTCCACTAGAACAACAAACTCTACTAATTAGTGTACTCTTACCAGTCTCGTTAACAGGCATATTGAGGCGCGCGCCCCGGACGCGGGGCGCTTCGGCCTGAGGGAAATGTGCCCAGGACGCGAGGCGGGGAGCTGCACGCAACGAGGCGCTCGCCTCGCGTGCGCCTTGCTCATGCCTCACGTGCGCCTCACGTGCGCCTCGCACCTGCATTATGTGACATACTTTTTCTTCTATTTTTTTAAAATAATTTACATAATTACATATTTATATCATGTAATATACTCATTCTTACTAGTTGCTAATCTATTTTCATCTTTTCATGTTTAACCTATAAAAACAAAATAATAATTAGTAATTTAGTATACTTGTTTGCTAATTGTAACTTCCTTCTCTAATTAGCATGCTAACTAGCAAATTATGAACATGTAAATATGTAATTGTTACATTCATTCTTTATCTTTTCATGCTAAGTAGCAAATATCAATTAAGAATACTAACTAGAAAATTATAAACAGTCATGTTTGTTAATTATATTTCTTAGTCTTTTTATGTGACAATTTATAAACATATGCTCATAATTGTTAATCACTTAATTTGATGATTTAAATACATGTTTCTTGTATCTTTTTTGTTACTTTAAAAATTCAGTTAGCATAATTTGATGATTTAAGTTGATATTCTCATAATTTTGAATGTAGGTAACTAATATGTTGCTTATATGTTTCTGTCTTATGATGTTGGCAAATATTAGTTTGAGTTATGCACCTCAATTAGTGAGACGCGCGCCTCGTTGTGCATCTTGCGTGTGGTGCGCGTAACTGCGTAAGGGACCTTTGCTCCCCGCATTGCGTCTTGCGCCTCGATAACACTGCTCGTTAACATATATCAAAACCATCTCAAGATTCGATCTCATCTCAATGAATCAACCTTAACTTTTTAAACATACCATCGCTCCTCCTAGTTGTAAAACTTCCCTTTAAATTGAACGTGTATTTAGTGATGGTGCAGTACTATACTAGCTATCTACTTCCACATGCAATATAGACAGCCTGGTCAACATCATACCACTGAATGGTTGACCCAAGTGATAAAAGTGAGCACTCATAGGTCCTTTTTGGACATAATTTTCCTTCTTCCCTGGTATTGCAGAAATCTTTACAATAAATTTAAACCTCATAGTTCTAAATTCTTTACATTATGAAGGGTCCCGTCGTCAGGAACCTAGTTTTCACATCTATACAGCAAATTTAGCAATGAAATCCTAAAACAATAAGAGCCTGGTTAATGACAGTACCTCTAAGGTTGGATAACAAGAGAAAAGAATGGTAATCAAACAGTTAAAACTCTTAGTTACAATTTCAAGTAGAGGCTGACAGCTTCACCTAACAAGCTTCTTCGTTGTCATCGCAACCATTCAGAACTCCTAATTTCACATTTTAAAATTTTCTTTGTTAAGTCAGCCTATAGCATGATGTATAAAAATGAGAGTTACAATAATTTTTGCCGCATCTTGAGATCTCTTAACAGGAACAATTGGCATAATAGCTAATCCCGCTAAACATTCAAGCAAAGGGGTCAATAAGCACAACAATTATTAAAAGTAAAGCAAGGAGAAACCTCTAACATCGCAGCACGATTCTCACTTAGTGCACAATGGCAAAGTGTAATTTTGAACTTCACCTGCCAATAAAAGAGACATACGAAAAATTTACCATTTACAAAGAAATGAGAGACAAAAGCATCAAATAATACATCTTCGAATAAGATAAAATGATAACCTACCTCATTTTCATTAATTGCTGAAACAATCATAGAATTTGGTGAAGATGATCTACTTGATGTGGATAATGAACTTCTAGGATTGGTTGTTTGCTTAGGAATAATCTTGCAATGTTGCAAAGCTTGTTTATACATACTCTGTCAGCAACAAAGACAGTAGTTACCAACATCAAGAATCGCATGTTTCCAAAGAGTATATCAAATAAAGCTAGTTTAAGTTTATCACGTTTCTGGAAAGTACTTCAATAAAGAAAAGGAAGCATGGTATGTGGCTCCTTTGGTGTGTCTCTGACTCTCTGGGTGTGTTTGTGTGGGTGGGTGGGGGCTACTACATTGTTTGTCCAAATCTAGAAAGCTGATTTAACATCATTGCCATAATGCCATAACACCCGTTGAGCAATCATTGATAGTGAAATGTCTCGGTAAAGAAAACTCATATCTACATCCACCAAAATCGGATACATAAATACATATACACATGCATGCATGCATAAATACATAAGGAATATGGGTATCCTTGGTAGTGATGTGGCACTCAAGTCAATTAGTGGGTAGTCATATGGGGACCATTTTGAAGTGATATAATAAAAGCCACATCACTACACCAGCACATAAAAATATCTGGAGATACCAACCCCCCCCCGCGATTAAAATATAATAGGATGAATCACACATTAATTCGGATTCGGATGTTTGAGAAACTTTCATGTGATACAAAGAGAGTTCACGAATATGTTCATTGCATTTGAAAAGCTGCGATTAGATCTCTTCATCATCAAAATTAACCTCAAAATCATTAATCTAAAGATTAAAACAACTGCAATGGTATGATCAACATATATTTGGATATGGATATAGATATTTCACTACATATTCCTATTCATAATCATATCATATTGGATATAGATATTTAGTAAACATATCCCAATTGATATATATATGGATATATCTGCAGATACCGATATTATTTTGTACCCTAGCAGCAAGTCATCTCAGATGGTTGACGCCCATCATAAAACTTGGTCAAATTTCCAGGGAAGCTTTTTGCGTATAGAGTCTGCTCCATAGTGACAACATTTCTGAAGGGAGAAAGCTTAAATGATGGTGATGGTGATGATGATGATGCATATTAACATAAAGAGAGATGATGAAATTATGTAACTTCTGGGGGGGAAAAGGAAACAGCAATATGCACTCACCAATAATATGTAATTCTAGAATTAAAACATAAGTAAGTTGTAATCAATTACTTTCTCTAGTATGTTTACAAAACTTTTATTTTCTACAGTAATTGATGTATTTTACCAGTGCCCTACGAAATTCCTTTTGTCCCAACAAAGCATCGCCCTGAAGCACCTACAACAAAGAAAAATGACTGCTAAGCAAAGGAAAAAAAAGAAAAAAGAACAAAGTCATCATAGCAAACTAGGTCCTATATGCCCCTGTGAGCTGGTAATCTGTATTTGAATTTTCATACATTGGAAAACGTCAACAGTGTTTAAAGCAACACAAAGTTGAAAGACAATCGGCATTGAATATGATAAAACATTTAGAATATTATCTGTGCAAAATTAGGCATCATTATAAATAGTAAATTCAAAAAACATAGTCATAAAACATAATCTGCCAAATACTTGCACATGGTTTCTAGTTGTAACACATCAAGAATTTCCGAGGAAATCATGGATCATGTTAATACTCTCACCAAAGGATGCTTAAGTGGAATTTTTATCATAGTTCCTATATCAAAAAGATGCTACTTAAGATTAACACTTGAAAGTGCTACCTAACACTACTCTCGCCAAGCCATTTTATGGATATTGTTCCAGGTGTTGTTAATCTCATTATGTATATTCCAATTAACTTTTGTATCATTTCATGTCCTATGCAACTTCACTTCTCCCTTCATAGTACCGATGTCTAGTATCATCAACTAATTTTGTGTAATCAATCCTCTCACGGTGTAAATTTAAATTAAAATATTTGAATGCTAAACTTTATATTCTCCTACTGCAAAAACAGAGCCTTCTGAATAATTATTTCTTGTAAGAAAAATCTATTTAAATGTTGTTGAGTCCACTTTAAAAAGATATCAAAGTTCCCCTCTCTCTCTCTTTCAAAAAGAGTATATCAACCCAAATCAATTGCATAAATTGCATAGGCTACCACGTTCAGTAATTACTCATATATAAGTCTTACCAAGTTTTCAGCCTTTGCATATTGGTTAGCTTCAACATTCGTAACAGCTGAAGAAACAAGAAAGGATCCCTGTCAAATTTGAGAAAATCACAATGAATTAGCTCCAATCAAACAACAATAAACATAGACCAACACTCCTTAAAAACGAAATAAGGAATAAAAACACAGTTCTGAAAAAAAATATCAGAAAGCATCAGGTGAACTAACAGCAAAATATGATAATGAAGCAAGCAATGAAAGCTAACTCAAAACAGTGTAGAAGTGTAGAACTATAACTAAATCAACTAGACACCACTAATGCGTGTAGCATAAAGGCATATTCAGATAATAAGAACTATCTGTAAACTGTTAACTTTTAACCCCAGTAAAAGAGTCACTGAATACTGACTTTTGATTTAGTTTTTCCTCATCGCTATGACTGAATGATTTTAAAGCAATGAAATTAAACTAAATAATTTTGTTCAGTAAAGGAGTACTACTCCATAATTGTAGACTTATCCACGCAACGCAAATTATGTTCACCTATATGAGATCTGGATCGACAAACGGCTATAGAAAGGACATTACTGTCTTAAATGCAGCAAGTAATGCATAAGACCGGATTGAGCTAAATCGGAATGTATGATTTTCCAACCACTATCAAATTTATCTATCATGGTCAGACAAGAATAGTTCCCTTCTAATAAGCTTATTTGGATACATCACAAAAAAACACACCTAAGGTTTGCATGATTAAGAGAAAAAAAGGGTACACATACATCACCAAAAATAAACCCTAAGGTTTGCATGATTAAGAGGGGAAAAAAACTT
>NC_033795.1:80988154-81028194 GCF_001876935.1 Asparagus officinalis
GACCTTCAATTTCTTGTGAAATGATGAACAATTTTCGGATGCGATCGACAATTTTAAATATGATTTTAAACGAGAGTACATATAATTGTTATGTAATATTGAATTTTGCATCCAAGATAATTTTGTAGAAATTAGGAAAGGGGTTAAACTGTAGCAATTAGAACCTTCGAGGGATTTTCAGTCAATCATGCAAACCTTTGGGAGATTTCAGTAATTCACCCTTTAATCTAATCATCCTTACATGTTACGCAACCAAAAAGACAGAGACTCTAAACATAGCACTTCATATTCTCTTCCCATTTCTATTATCATCGAATCTTCCCATCAGCAACAAATCCAAAATGCAAGCTTTCTCGTTATACGCTCATCTATATACAATTTAAGCAAAACCCAGAAAAAAAATTCTAACTGTCACCGACATTAATCCATGGAATAAGCAACTTCGAGTGAAGCCCTAAACCTGAGAGCGGAGAAAGAGAGTAAAGAACGAAGTTTTAGGGCGCGAGTAGTTAGTTACCAGGAGCTGAGCGGAATCGAAGAGGCCGTTGTCGATCAGAAGGCTCATCTGATCCTTTGGAACCTCCATTGAATTTGAAGAGACTACAGAGAGAGAGAGAGAGAGAGAGAGTTTTTAGAGAAAGAAGCCCTCCAAAATTTTATTTTCAAAAAATTTTGATGCAAGAAAGGGGGAGAGAATATTTATGTAGCCATTGCTGGTCACTGATCAGAGCTTATGCTGCGATTCCAGAGCACCGATTCGTTCATGGGCCTAGTTGGGTGGAAAAGGCCCAATGTATTGGGCTTGGGTTGGAGTTTGGGTGGAGTAGTTTTTAGTACAGTCAATTGCATGAATGATTCTGTAATTAAAAAAAAATTATATGAATAATTAGGACCAGTTTTTGAAATTGACTCACTTCAATATTTATTCACAGAAGTTGATTTACTTGCGGTTTTATTTATTAAAAATCGACCTGGTTTCTGTCATGTCTACTTTGGCGGCTGAAACTAGATTGATTTTTTTAAAAAAATTACATGTTACTAATCAGATGGGGTTGCAGGTTGCCAACCACATTTAATTAGTATACTATAGTTCAAAATAGTCGTGGTTGACAAGAAGGCAACCAATAGCTATTTTGAACTTAGTTAAAAAATAGACATGTTTGACAACCGTAGCTGTTTTAAACTTAACTAGATTTACTCATTGAACCTGGTTGCCAACTCTGGCTAGCTAGAAGATGTCATTTTCTAAAAATCAACCCAGTTTTCAGCCTGTGCTGCATATGTTGATGAACAAATATTAGAATGAGCCTATTTCAAAAAAAAATCTGGTTTGGTCATTATGAAAGCTAAGGATAAAATACTGAAAAGAAGTGATGCATAAAAGTGGGCAAATGAATAATTAATTATAGAGAAGATGATGAGTAGCACGGCTAATTACCTTGTGAATTGTAATGAGTGTTAGTTATTACAGTTGCATAGCCAGCATTCATGGGGCAATAGGGTGGATAACTAACAGTGGGAGCATAGGATTTCATCTCAAGAACAGCCAACATTAAGGGCAATATCAAAGCAATATTAAAATCGGGTCTCAAGAACAAGATAATCTAATGTTATTATAAAATTGGGTTGCTATGTTAAAACATTTCTTCCGAAAATGCCCTCCCACACATCCATCCATACATACATGAAACACTCAAATACTAGTTTTTTATAACCTCATCATTGACTACACGTCCATCCATTCATACATACATGTCATACATACATGATGACACATTTTATAATTAATTTTTCATAACCTCCATATTTGACCATCAAATTTTTATTTAACCACCCACTCATAACATTCATTCACTAACTCTTTACACTAAATATAACTTTATTCACACTAATGATGAAAAACATTACAACTAATCATCTCCCACCAAATCACTAATAATAACAATAAAATTTTATTAAAATCACCAACCAAAATTCCATTCATAACAAAAATTTAGATGGGGAAGAAAGAAGCCAAACCTACACATCTCACACCAACAAGAATCAAATCCATTTCTCTCACGAATGGAACTTGATGCTTGAGAGTATATCAACTTGCCCTTCCAAACCTATATAAGCATGTTCACTAACCCCATCCAGGCTCTCAAAGACGCTATCGATCACGTCAATTTCATAACTACTAATGTATTTCTTAGAAGCAAACTAAGCATGTCAATTAGGGGTGTTAACGGAGCGGATACGGCTCGGATATGGCACTTACCATATCCATATCCGCTTACCCATCTCGGATACGGATACGGATACGGATATACGTCGGTAAGAAAATTTTATATCCATATCCGTCAAAATCGGTTACGGTTACGGATATAGATGCGGATATATAAACGGATATGCATGCGGATACAAAAAGGATATGAGAAAACTAGATAGTATTCAGAAAAATATAGTCATGTGATACAAAAAGAGTTCGTTAATATGTTCATTATGATTGAAAAGCTAAGATTAGACATATTGATCATCAAAATTAACCATAAATCCATAATCTAAGAATCGAAACCATCGTAAGAGTATTACCAATATGTATTCGGATTTTTTCGGATATGGATATTTCACTACAAAACCATATCCGCAACCATATCCTATCGGTAATAGATTTGAGTAACCATATTCGTATCCTAACGGATACGGTTACGGATATTTCCTCGGATACGGATACGGTTTGGCACCCCTAATGTCAATGCATGTGATTTTTTTTAATTATGTTTAACCTTATTTTGGTTTGTATCTATAAAATAAGAATGAGGGTGAGCTTTGGCGCAACGGTAAGGTTGTTGCTTTGTGACATGGAGGTCATGGGTTCAAATCCTGAAAATAGCATCTTCACATGCGTGGGTAAGGCTGCATACATCCTCAGACCTCACAATGGTGGGAGCCTCGTACACTGGGCTACCCTTTTATCTATAAAATAAGAATATGAATATACTTATCATGCATTACCAAATATGAATGCATTATATATGCATGATTACATTACCAAATATGAATGCATTATATATGAATGATTAGTTCACTCATTCTGGTTTTGACTATTATTTTGAGAAATTTTATTATTTCCTCTTCAAATATGAATGCAAATATAAATGTCCATGCATCCTTGGTTTATATATTGTACTCAGTATAGATTGTACTCAGTATAGACGCTCCCAAGAAGTGTCACTTCCAGGTTTCAAACTCTGGCCAAGAGCCAAGAGCTTACTTAGGGGCCAGCTCGTCTATCAGTGGGCCATCAACTACCGTTAAGTAGTTCAAACTAAGAAAAAAAAAGGAATACAATTGGCAAAGGAGAAAGAACGAATATGTGTTTATGAAGAAATTTAATAGAAGAAAAATTTTAGCGTTGGTAAACCCTTCAAATTTGCATATCACTTATACTATAAGCTCAAGTTTAGTTCATCAAGTGTATCTCATCCTCTCATTATTTAATATTTGGCTTTTTAAATATATATATCATCCAAAAGTAGCATTTTACTTTAAATTGCTTAAAGTTATCACACTTTGTATCATTTTTATAAATAAAAAGTTAATAGATTTCTAAAACTCATGCCAAAGAAAATCCCTAACATGACTAAATGACCAAATACTAAACAAATCACTAAGCATTCTTCCCATCCAAAATCGGTTAAACTTGAAATTTGAATTTTTTTTTTTTAATTTGTAGAAACGTTATATATTTTAAATGTATTGTGATCCTTTAGTTTTACAAAAATCATGGAACGCCTTCCTTTTTCCTTCTTGAATACTTTGGATGACACGTTTGAGTCAAAAAAGACGACAAGTATGAGAACATGCAACGCACGTAAACTATACTAGTTTCATTAAATGTGTTTGCTCACACTTTCCTCTATGTGGCGCTGCAACTGAGCTACTTTATTAGCAATGAGTATTAGCTACTTTATTAGCGTAGTGCAGTGTGCCTTTTTGAGAAAAATACGCATTTAGCGCTCATAACGACACCACTAACAACCATAACTACTGCGTCTTTGGCGCACGTGGGAATCAAAGTGTGGGGGAGCGACGCGGCTTTGTGTGTGCTATAGATAGATTTCATAATTACCTTAAAGCATTGGTGGTTTTACACAAAAATGCCATCATTATTTTTATCAAAAAATTCAAAAGATTTTCTCTAAACTACCATGACTAATTTACATTAGTGTCTATTGACATGTGATATGTAGGTAACATATTTTGATATTTGAACAGACAACAACATACTTTACACAAATTCATGATAATATATTATAATATTTGACAGATTTAATTTTATGCTATTTTTCTCCCTTAGAAGTAGCTGATCATGGTTTTGTGCACAACTTACAAAAAGTCTCTAGTAGGTCTGTGTAATCTGTCCTCAAAAATTCTGTATCTAATATTGAATTTGAGCCTTGTCTTCCTTTCTTAATTGGACTTCGATAAACTTGAGAAGAAAAATTAGGAGATACATATACCACCACAATAGAGCAAGACAAGTTGAAGCTGGAGATGATAATGAGCACCATCAGCAGCCAAAAACTCACTCAAATCTATTGGTGGACATAACAAGAGACAAAAAAAAAAATACAGGCTATATTAGGGATCACAGATAGAAATAGTAAATTCCTGAAGCTAACTATTTGAGCTAATCACAAACCAAGGCAGCAGTAGCTTAGAACCCGAAAAAAAAAATTCAATGGTACACTCCTTTCTTCTGATTCCGCAAAAAGATAACAACAAGATATTACTCAGCATCAACAGAGAATTTAAACGGTACACATAATTTTGATTACAATGGCAGTAGAGTATTAGCCACTTTTCGCAGATTAGGCAAAGCGGAAGAATAACATACAACAAAGGAGAAACAAACACAAACCGCGAATATAAACAAATTTTTTAACACGTCTCCGTCTGCGTTACGTTTTCTAATGTTATAACACAACAGTAAGTAAAATCACAAGGCAATCACTCTTCTTCAGGTTCCTCCTCCTCCTGTAATAGATTTTCTCTATTGTCGTGGGCCCAGAATCCACGCACGTCGATTAGCATACTGGCAACAGTGCCGCCCTGCTTGCAGGCTAGAAGGTCAGCTAGGGTTATCTTGAGAGGGTCAACTGGTTTGACCATATCCCAGATTTCATCCCTCACGTCTTCAATGCACAGCTCATAATTTCCTCCCTCAATCCATTTCTGGTGTACATCCCTGAAGCACCAGAAGAAAAATTAGCCTGCACGTTGGGGTGAGATTTGTTACCATATAAAACTACAACCCTCGGCCCTCATTTCTGGTATAGTGGCAATGTACTTTGACATGGTACCTGAGCAAGCCAACTTCAACTCCCATCAGTCACAAACTCAAAGCGGACTAAAACCAATAATACCACACGAGTCTAGGTTTCGATCCATAAAAAGGTTGCTCAACCAGTGGAGCATGCTTAGAGTATAAAATTATAACCCTCAACCCGAAGAAGTTTCGGTGTAGTGGCACGGTTCTTTGACAAGATTATTTACTAAATAGGACATTTTGCAACGTTACGCTAAAGATTAATGAACTGTTTGTTTGAGAGGAAATAAAGCTACAAAAGCTTTATATTTCCAATGTTTGGCTAGCAGCATGGTAATTTGGAATGCTAAGTGATTTTAGAATTTGCAGTAGAAAAAATCTGCAGCAAATGTTGCAGCCAATTTAGTTGAGGTGAGATTATTCACTCAATCGACCATTATGTAACATTATGCTAAAGAATAAGAGGACACATGCTTCTAATGTAGCATAAGAAACTAATACTAGACTATGATACAAAAAAAATGGAGTTATCTTTAGAAAAGCTAAGGAAATTCCTAGGTACTTCCACTATATGAGAGACACAGCAGCAGGGAAGAAAGATCTAGAAGAAGGCATACACCTTCTGTCCTGCATCGCCTTCATCGAGTTCTACAATGATAAGGTAAAAGTTTTTGTCATTTATCTTAAAGACTAAAATATAAATCTTGATCATCCTCTTCATACTATCTGACCATCATCTAATCATTCAGTTCCATCAATTGGTAGCATACAATTTCACAGCAAGTAAGGAACTACAGACTGCCTAAACTGTCAATAATAAAGACTAAAATAACAACATTGATCATCCTCTTCATACTATCTGAACAACATCTAATGATTCAGTTCCATCAATTGGTAGCATACATTTCACAGCAAGTACGGAACTACAGACAGCCTAAATTGTCGATAATTCCTTAGAATATTACCCAATACATATGCACTCTAATTCACAATTTTGTGAAGAAAGTTTTAATTCTACACGATAAATATGTTGAACTTTTGAAAAGTTAAATGTTTACAAAGTTCTAAACAGCTGAAGAAATGTAATGTCTTGTAATTTGAGACTTGCAGAACTTCCTCACAGTACTACAAGCAGGAAATTACAAACTTTATGTTGGAAGACTGTATCGGGGTAACAACTAGACTCTTGTATGCCCCCCTTCTTTTCTTCCAGAAGCTAAAGCACAATGTCACAGTCAAACATAAAAAACAACACGTGCATCGAATAAGCAAGTAAACAAAGTAAACATTAATGTAGAAAACAGCCAGAAAACATTCTGTCTTGCATTCTCTTTTATCACTTCGCTGCTGTCATTTTTTTACTAAAAATTAAACTGAGCCTGACCTAGTTTGATGTCTCTATAATCTTTGGCATACGGAACATAAGATACTCTAAAATGATACCTTTTTTTCTAAAAAGTACTTAAATGTTTTAGAATCATTTTATATTCTATCATTTTAAAACATTTTCATTAAAAAACACAAACTTCAACATGGCACCTAGGCCCTAGTTAGTAAGCACCCATGCACTGATGTTTCTATTAAGAATCTAGGCCAGAGTTGTCCAGTCACACACTCCCACCTACAATGGGCCAAGGGCAACTGCACTGGCTCTTCCAAAACTGGGTAACACAAAATTGTAATGGTACAACAGACTATAATCATGATTAATTGCAGCAAGTAGCAGGGCAATGTCTCCTTATCTGAACTTATTACAAAGGACTGGAAGAATATGATTCTAATCCCTTGGCAATTTGATAGAATTAAATGATGCATCAATGCAACAAAATCTGCTGATGCATATCAGCAGCTGGATATCTAGTTTAAATAACCACAAACAAAGTCAGCCTAAAACTCGAATGAATTCCCTCTCCATTTACCACATAAACATGGTTAACAATAACCCCGTCCCACCAGCTAAAATACAGAAAGTATGTTTCATTTTCTATAATATACATGTTTGACCTCATACACCAGTGTTGTGTTACCCATATGCAAAGATTTCAATTGCTTTTTCATAAAATCTAAAATGGCTTGTGCATGACTTTCTAATTCAGCAAATCATAGGAATAAGAATCTGTCACTAGTCAGTTGTAAGCAACAAAACCCACCTGAAAAGGGTATGAATATCAGCTGTTGTAAGGAAACCCCTTCCATGAAGATCAAGACATCGAAATAAGTAGGTCAATCCTTCAGGGGTGTCTTTGTTCTCCAGAGCCAACACAAAGTCGAGAAAGCTTTCAAAATCCATCTCCCGACTATTTCCTCCTCCAGTTTTACTACGCCGTACGTGCTCATCAAATGCTGTAACCAGAATCGGAGCAAAGAAACAAGCTAACATTAAAAACACACAACATAGTTTAACAAATGTAAATGGCATCATCAAAGTATTTATACACACTCTTGTTTATGCAAAGAAATGTGCATAAATTCACGCATGAAAGTGACCTAATGCATATATAGCTCGGGGAATTCTTAGCATGCCCAAATTATTCTCCAACTTGCAGGAAACTTAGGAGCTCTGAAGCACGGATTCGCCCCCGGAGGCCACGAATCCGTGTCCAACTCGAATCGGACACGGATTCGTCACGACACGTGCACAACACGTGTCGGACACGGTCAAAACCGTGTCCGACACGAGTCAACGGTCAAATTAAGCTCGGACACAGTCAAAGGAGCTCGGACACGACTCGGATTCGCCGAAGGCCGATTCATTTGGATTGTGAGTTGCGGGTTTGGTTGTTAAAATCCAACCTGAACCGTTCGATTAAAAAACCCATCCTTATTTCTCAAATCTCCCGTTCGATTCGATCATCAACTGACTCAAACGAAAGAAAAAAAGAAAAAACTCTAACCCTAACCCTAATCCTCTCTCTCAATCTCTCAGCTCACTCCCGTTCGATTCGATCACCTCCGCTATTCTGACCCGATCCCGCTGACCGTTCCGCTGTTCCGACCTGATCCCGCCGACTGCTCCGCTGTTCCGACCCGTTCTCGCCGACCGACTCCTCCTTCCTCCGACTCATCAAGTCCACCCTCCATTCCTCCTCCACGTCCAGCACAATCACCACTACTGTCATCATCATCTTCTCCGGTTTTTGAGTTCGAGCAGCAGCCCAACGTCATCGTCATATTATTATCATAAATCTAATGGAGAAAGTTACAAATAATATATTTTAGATTGTTATTTTGTGATAGATTCATATTTTAGATTGTTAGTTGAATTTTATAAAATTTTCTATATATAATAATAATTTTAAAAAAAATCCTTGTCGCATCCCCGTATCCTATTTTTTGGATTTTGTCGTATCCCGTATTCGTGTCCGTGTCGTATCTTTGTCTGTTAAATGTCAAATATCAATATCTTAGATTTAACTAGAAAAGAAACGAATTACATTACGATTACTAAGGTATCGGAAAGACTAATGTAATCTAGCGCAATATCAATGTTAAATGTATGAGAATGGGTAATATAACTTCATTACAAGTGTCAACAGCTAGAACATCATAATTTTTGAAAAATGCAGCCCCAACCAATGACATGATTGAGCAAACATGAACATGATAATGGATGGGTAACAATAGTCGGTAAGCTAGGAGAACTTTATCAGATACTAACCCCTCTCGATGAATATTTCTGTCAGCGTCCCATCTGCATATTCCTTCAGCTCTTGCTTGCTTAAGGTCCCATTCATATCCTTATCCAATGCAAGAAACATATCTGTAAAATAAGAGCAATGAGCATGCAGGCCACTCGTAAAACCATCGGGTGAATTCACATGTTGAGTACAAAAAAGTATGATAAGCTAATATACATAAGGTAATACGAACTTATTCCCAATGCAAAACAATAAAAATTGAAATGCACAATCTTTATAAAAATATGAGATAGCTAATATATTGAGTCTACAGGTCAACATATATGTTGCTCTGTATGTAATTCAGATCCATGTCAAAAATCTAATATTATTCTATCAATCAAGCGGGAATGCCATACGAGCATGCAATGTAAATGCTTTTTTACCAGGTAAACTTATTCGCACTCATTTGTGAAACAGGATAATCTGAAATTTCTCCCATCAACTACAGCATATAGCAACATATAAAAGACAAGCTAGCAAAACGTACGCATTACACAAGATGTGCTTTGAACACGTACAAGGAAAATATTTACATAAAAGAAAGTTCAAATATCTAAGTATCAGTTCCTCCTCAAAAAAAAAGTCAGACACACAGCTTAGAGAATAGATATTTACCAAAAGGTACAATATATTATTAAAGACATGCACAAAATACACGTGATCACATGAAATACACCTGATCGCATGAAGAATATTTAGCATGTTCATGGAAGATCAACAGCAAGTATCAAACAAAAATCTGAAAGCATGGGCATGTACCGCATATTCGCTGGGCAGAAGTCAAAGAAAACCAATTTTCCGCCTGCTCTGTATCTGTAACTTCTTCCTCACTTTCCTGACAGCAAATATCTAAACGAATTAGTACAGGACCATAACTTCTCAGAGATTCTATGACAAAAACTTCCAAGTATTTCCCTCTAAATACAATCAATGTATGTGTCTGCATGTTAAGTATCATAGATGCAGATTTATTCGAAGGAAAGGTACATGTCTATACAACACTGATTGTATGAGGTTGTAATTGTTTAATCCAATTATAACTCAAACTAATACAGTTGCACACTGCCAAATAAAACTTCAAGGATGAGGAAAATACTTACACCAACTTATATCACTAGCATCTTGCAAGAACTTAAAAAGTACAGAAAATAAAAATCCGGGAAGCCATTAAAATATTGAAGAAATAGTACCTGATGCAGTTCCATAAGCTCCTGGAGGCAGTTGCTCAGCAGAACCTTTTTTATGCATGCTTTCCCTATGTGTGATTGACGACAACTTGTCTTTAGTGAAAGATTACATGAGTAAATTTCTTGAAGAGAAAAATGATGAAATCTCTAAACTAAAACTTTCAACCGGGGTTTAGATGAGATTTTACCTCTCCTGTGAGGATCACAGAAGAAAAAGAACTTATGTGCAGCTATCCGACAGTACATATTAATAAAGGCTGCAGGCATATCACGGAGTTGCGCAAGATTCGGAATGAGGCCTCTAATATAGGCTTCCATTTCCTGCAAAAGGAGGGATTCATAAATAGCAAAGTCATACCTGAATATACTCAAACATAAAATAAGATGTAAATATCTCAGACATCAAATTAATTGTGAGCATCTATAACGCAGGCAAAAGGGTTCATACATGAGGCTGAAGGAAGCCATCAGAATCCTCATCAAGTTCACTCATATCGATTCTAGCTTGTGTAAGTGATACCTGGAACAGGACCAACGTCAATGCTCAATTACTCACATTAAGATACCAGTTTCAAATATTTTCAAATGTAAAAGCATATGACAATACAGAAAAATGAAGTACAACGAATTCATTAAATCAACATGTCAAATTAAAACCACCCAGCAAGAGTAGTCAGGGCTGATCCGCAGAGGATCACAAGGAATTGCCAAAATTGACATCATAAGAAATCACTTTTCTGGAGAATGTAAGAAACAAAAGACAATCTGTAAATCAATCCTAACATAAAACCAAGAACCAACTTTTCAGCATGGATTTCAACAGGGACATCTAGGACCCCGTCAAAAAAGTTGAGGTGCCCAAGACACATGGGGACAACCGCATCTGACACTTATAATCTTGTATTATCATTTACCTTAAAATTATGTAACGAAGTGTTTGTTCCGCGCTTTTCGACAAAAGCTAATTAGTTTCCACTAAGATTAAATTATTTCATATATGAATAACTTGACTAGATATATCTATTTGAGTGAAGAATACACATATTCAGGCAAAATGTACATAATAGTTGTGTTCTCGTTTTGGACAATTGTCACATCTGAAATACCATGTATGTCGGAGCACGGCACTCATGACTGTGTCTTGTGTCTACTAATCATAGGTTTCATAAACATCTCCACCAACTGGATCATTAACATCTATGATTTCTTTCCCTGTTCCTGTAGTAAGTTGCACTCTTTTGCTGTAAAAATGCAGAAATACATTTTCTTACTGGAACTTCTAATGTTTTAATATCTAGTAGTAGCTGGAATTAGGAGAAGGGTTCATGAATGGATATTATCAGACTAATTGGACCTCATAATCTTCAGAGTATATTAGTTGCCATCATGAATTTTAAATTTCTAACAATATATTACAAAACAAAAGTTTAAAACATTTCGGAAGTCTATTATTTTATCCAAAGAATGCAGTGCATTCAATATTCTTGTGAAAATTTGGATAAAATCAAAATCATATAAGTAATACTTCAATATTAGAGTGACCAACTACCAAAGCATTGCAAAAACATAAAAATACCAAAAATATCATACTATCATCAGTATTAATTGGATTCACAAAGCCCACAAAAATTGATGAGCAACATTTTATATGATTATGTTTACGTTTAATCTCAGGTTAGTAATTTGATCCTAGGTGACTTATTTAGTGATAACATTTAGAAATTTTAGGTGTCATGATCACTAACTGTAAAAGCTAATTTTTGCACTGTAATAAAAAAGCCTTTTGCCCTATAATAAAAAGCCAACCAAAATAGAGCCTAAAGGAGACAAATCCCATTTATTTCGTAGTGCTAGGAACCTTTACATACTTATATTATTTAGAGAACAAGCATGTGGAAAAATAGGACAGCTTGTATATTAGTTGCCATCATGATTCACGAATTTTAAATTTCTAAACAATATATTGCAAAACAAAAGTCTAAAACATTTTGGAAGTTCATTATTTTATCCAAAGAATGCATCCAATATTCTTCTGAAAATTTGGGTAAAACAAAATCTTATAACTTCATCAATATTAAAGTGTCCAACTATAAAAGCATTGCAGAAACGTAAAAATACAAAAAATATGATGCTATCATCAGCATTAATTGGACTCACAAAGCCCACATAAATTGATGAGCAACATTTTATATGATTATGTTTACATTTGATTTCATGTTAGTAACTTGATCCTAGGTATTTCACTTCTTTCCAGTAGCGATAGCATATAGCAATTTTAGGTGTCATGCTCACTAACTGTAAAGGCTACCTTTTGTACTATAATAAACAGCCTTTTAAACTCATAGTTTAAAGTTATTTTACTTTTATTCAATAAAAGGTAAAAGGAATAAGAAAAAGAAGAGGGAACTCACCGTTCTCATCACATAGAGATAGAACGGTAAAATAGCTATTCTTCCTGATTCATCTTTCTCAAACTTCATAAAATTTGAAGGACTGAAAAAACGTCGACATTTTGGACCAATTTGCTCTGTGCAGACAGATGCAATGTGACAAAAATCTTCGTAGTTCATCTGTAACAATAGAAGACAGGATGCAATATAAATAATCTTAAAGATATAATTCTAATTTCGAAGCTACAGAAGAACAAAAATTAGCAGAAGAAGCACATCAATAGACTTTGTAGTTTTAGAAATCCAATGAACTAGGCTTCCGCTCAGGATGATAAGCTAGATTTACGTTGGGTTTTGGGTTTGGCTTTGAGCAAACATTATCAAGGTTACTGTCATTGCAAAAGTTCATCCAGGTTATCACTAGTCATCATCATCATCATTGTCTCACAGGGCGAAATTAAGACAGCTATTAAAACTCAATAGTAGAGTGATAAATCGCAATATGAAGCAAATTTTACGACCAAACTTCAAATAGAATCAAACTTATATGAGTTTATATCTTACTATAAGAAAGGAAACTTGGAGAGATAACAACATTAACAAATGTCAGTTGTGCCAGAAAATTTCCTGGTTACACAATGTCTAAGGCTACACACATAGCTGCCTCCTCCAGCTAATAGACTCGTCAACTTTGAGAGAAATATATTATATGTACCAGTTGCACTGATGAAAGTAATAGGTCACAACTAGCAACAACTTTCACGTGCTTGGATTTGACTGTGAAAAAAGGGTTGTAAGAAGAGAAGCCTTCGGTCAATTTAATCTAATAATCCTGCTCAATCCTTATATATGATAAATGGGGACTGCCAAGGTTAAAAGGGAGAATAAAACATGATGACTTCATATTTGCCAGTTTGTGGACCTCTCCCCACGAATAATAACATGGATCACATGCCAAATGTCGATTAAATTTAAAACAGATGCATATGTACCTTCTCAGCACCAGTTGCGTCATCAATGACACAATTCTCCCTCAAGCAAACCCACATGGAATCTAGATCATCAGCATTCAATAGAAGTTCTGATTGCTTCTGCAATGATACAATAAAAGATCAATTAAACAGCTCAAATGTGAGACAAAGATAGCAACCAGTAACCAAGTAATCAAAAGAATCAAAATGAAAAATACAGGAAATCAAAGTCGGTGCCACATTCTATCAAACATATCAAGAATTTTGTGTTAACAAAAATATAGATGTCGGAATACTAACAAAGTATAAAAATGAATAGTTCTCCAAGAACAAGATAGACTTGACATATCTCTAACTTAATACCTTGAGGAACCTGTACTTTGCCAACCTTTGCACCCTGTGACTGATTGACCCCTCTTCAGGCTTCTGTTTAGGAAAATACAAAACAGACGAAAATGATATAAACATTCTACGCTTCCAGACAAGGGAAAAAATGCATCAAACAAAGAGTTAGAAAAATAAGCTAAATTCAAATATGTTAAATTATGTTGCAGGTCTTTCTTGTAAAACAAAAAACTCTCTGACTATCTAGACATGATGTCATGCTTGCCATCCATGATATTACATATAACATAGATATGTGAACATTAGAAAGTTTGTTGAAGAAACATAGACAGAGCAAACCACCCAAGAAATCAACTCTGCTGCATGCCTTTTTGTAGAAGGTTGGGATTGAGCCCCCTTCAGCATTCTTTTGTTGTCGCTCTTTGAAAATATCAAGCAAAATCCTTTTTGTTTCAAGCTCTGAAATAGAAAATGTATTGTTTCAGACCAAATCAATGGGAATATAATCAATTTATTGCAAATAATTACCGGAAAGAAGATTATGTAATATAAGATGCAACAGATACTAACTTTCCAAAAAAAAGAAGATACATAAACAACAACAAAAAAAGAGCACTTGTAGCTATTTGTAATCTCAACCAGACTACCTATGGTTAAATTCTTTATAATTAGGTATAAAAGTACAAACAATCGAAACCAAGAAGGACCAGCATGACAAATCTTGCAAACACTTCATCGCAGCTTTTCTTAGTTAGTACAGTTACAGTGATTATACTGATGAAATTTGGGCATGGAAGCCACAGGAAATGAGGATCTACCACAAGACATGTAGACGACAAAACTAGACATGAACATAAAAATTTCCACATAAGTCCCCTCTTACCTCCTGCATAAAGATAAAGCATAATGCCTTGTCTTAAGACTGGTTATTGGGATGGACTTTCTGTTTTGTTGAAGACAACATGCTAACTGCTCAGGATTAATTTTGTTTTCCTTTTTATTTTGAAATCAGCAAGTGTTTCTATTTTGTCATACTTCTCGCATATGTTTTTATGTGCAGTCATGTATATATATCCTCCTTTCATGATGTCAAGTCTGTGTTGCATACTATCCATGTAAGTCACTGCAAGTGCTGCCAAACTATGCCTAGAGCCGAGGTAGAGGTAGTTAAGCTCAAACGTGACAAAGTGCTGCATCATCAACCCGAATAAGCTCTTATAATTCCTTTCTCATGCTTCCATCTATAAGCTCTTCACCCAGTACTCTCTTATCTCCTGTGTATATTTATGAAGTTACAAACAAAGTTCTCCTGCCTTCTTGTTACTTGGAGCACTAGACATTGTGTATTCTGCTAAATTCAGTAAGATTACGGAAGTTGTCAGACCATGATTTTTAAAAAATTTGAACGGTATTCCAAATACTTAGTTTATCCACGTTTTCTAAAGGCCCAATTGGTGTCATCAGTTTTGTAAATATCTGTATACAGTGTTCATATTCCTTCATAATATTCGAGTATATGAGGCCTGCAAAGTATCTTGGTGCCTCAAATGGCCAAGTGAATGTCTATACTTGTATTGATTCTTCATGGCCCTTTTTTGGGTGAATTGCATATTAACCCTCTCATCTAAATCTTGATCTCATTTATACCTTCAGTAGCCCTTATTACCCCTCAGTTCATTTATCAGAAACTATCACCCCTGGATTGAGATATTGAGAAAGAAAGCACATGGTGATAAGTGCTAATAAAATTATAAAGGGCTTTTCTCATGTTGGACCCTAACGTCGACATTACTTTATATCTGACCCGCATATCTTCATATTTCTAAGATTCACCAACATGTTCATATTCTCCTGAATGTGGTAGTTATTTAAAACAGCTAAACAGATTTTGAGTGAAAATTACAAGTAAGGGGGTGGCATTTAGAACAACTTAACGGAACACCATGAAATTTGGGGGCTTAGCATAAAAAAATGTTACCCCATACAGTGAGAAACCCATTAGGGATTGGGATCTGAGGTCTATGAAGTAAATGGTTCAGGTCAATCATCAATGTCTTCGTCTTTTTCATTTGGCTTTGAAAGCTTGGATTTTGGTCGATCAAATATTAGCGTGCAGCGAACGAAAGTATGGCATCAGGCGCGAAACGAATCAGAAGTGCAAATTTCCAAAAAAATAGAGGAGGAAAGTGGGTACTGACCCATTAGGGTTTCGGATCCAAGGCCATTGCCGGATCCGATGAACCTGCGGAGGTTCCGAACCCAAGGCATCGACGACGCCGACGGGATCTTCTTCTGGGCGCCATCCTAGGACCCCGCCGCCGGACATCGTCCTCGCTTACGCTGCGCCCTCGGCGACGTTAGATCTGAGATCGAAGGATTATCGCATTAGAGAGAGAGAAGCTAGGGTTTTGGGGGCGAGTTGGTGAGAGGAGAGAGATCGGATGAAGGCAAAATGGGGTAACCTTTGAACGTGAATATTTTCGAATATTTCTCAATAATGCTTACATGCTAACCCAAAAAAAAAATTCAAAGAAAAGGAAACTTATTTCTAAGAAAAATAGTTTTTGGCATTGTTTGATTGGCTTAAAAAAAGAAAGAAATCAAAAAACGAAAAATGAAATGATGTTAATTGTCATCTTATTATTATTCAATGATGTGAATTGTTTTTTAATAAAGGTTGTTGGTTGGCGAAAAAATAAGGAAATAGATTATAAGAAACATATTTCCTGTAATAGGTTCTTTTCTTTTGTTTGATTCATTCTTAAAAATAATAAAATAAATGAGATGAGATGAGACACTTTTAGGGGCTGTTTGGTTCGTTTCTTTGATATAGAGAAATACAATTCCATGTAAAGAAACACAAGTTTTGAGTTTTCTAAACTTTTCAAGAAATAGATTGTTTTGCTTTGGTTCGCACATAAAAAATGGTGGGAAACCAATGTATTTATTTTTCTTGTGTTTGGTTCGTATAGAAAAAAAAAAGGAAAACTTTTGTAAACAAAGCAGAGAAGGAAAAAAATCTGACGTGGCAGAGTTTTCATCAATTTTACTTGGTTGGGGAATGAAATCGGAGAGGGAAAAAAAATCTTAGTTGGCGGCGATTTCAGCAGAGTTTTCCCTCTTCCATCCGAGCGAACCAAAGCGGCACAAAGAAATGGACGGAAACAAAAAAAAACTGACGTGGAGGGCTAAAAATCTGACATTGAGGGGTTTTCTGAGTTTTCCACCCCTTATAATAGCGAACCAAACAGCCCCTTAAGAAAATCGTTTTCCTAGGTTTTTTGGAGGAAATTTGTAAAAATAAAATGTTAATGAGATGAGATGAGTTGTCACCATCTTATTGGATGATGTGAGTGATTTGAAATGATGAGATGGGATGAGTTGAGTGATGTTGTGGATGAGTTGTTAAATGAAAATAATATTTTATTGGATGTTGTGGGTGAGCTTTAGAGATGGAAATGGATGAAATTGCACTTTTTGAGATTTCTACCTTTTCATTTCATTTTCTTGGTTTTTATATTATTGGATGATGTGACTCACACTTAAGAAAATTATTTTTCTAGTTTTTTGGAGAAAACATGTGGAAATGAAATGTTAATGAGATGAGATGAGTTGAGGGATGTTGTGGATGAATTGTTAAATGAAAATAATATTTTATTGGATGAGTTGTTGAAATAATATTCTATTAGATGTTTTGTGGATGAGTTGTTGGATAAAAATAATATTTTATTGGATATTGTGGGCGAGTTTTAAGGTAGGAAATGGATGAAATTGCACTTTTTGAGATTTTCACATTTTCATTTCCTTTTCTTGGTTTTTAGGAAACCAACCAAACAGCACCTAAGTCTACCGAAATTCTTTTCTTTTTTTTTTTGATAGAAAAACAAGGGTTAGACCCTGTTCATTAAAAAACCAAAAAGCAAATACAAAGTTGTTTTAAGTACAAAAAAAGGATACGAAATGTATCCAGAAGTTAGTAGATAGAAAATATAATTCCTTGTAATTAGTGACGTATAACCTTCTTCTTCTAAAGATCTATGAAGGTGAGGAGTGGGCCTTGCCGTCATTCACCGTTGACATAGATATAAAGAAGAACCAAAGCCAGCTATACGTATAATTAGAAGAAACTAAATTTTCTATAAACTAACAGACAAAAATATAAACAAGGTGAAGGAGTTAAGATACAAAATTACAAAAAACATCTCCAAAAAGTGAATTTCCAAGCAGATCTTCACATCAAGTACTTCTCCTGCTAATTGGATGCTCCTCAAGCCATGTAGAGAGATGATTAGCAACTGAACCACTTCCAGCTCCTATCCAATCATATACACCAGAGATTGAGATGTTAATAATTGATTTAAATGAAAAATTAGTATGCTCAAAAATGAATTTGTTTCTGGCAAGCCAAATATGCCAGCATACTGATGGTAGAATTGTACGCCATAGATGTCCTTTCTTGCCATTAAGATGTTCAACGGATTTTAGGAGATCTGTAAAGCATAGAGGCCATTGAAAAGGGAGGTAATATTCTTTGAAGTGTCTCCAAACATGTAATGATAAAGAGCATGAATAAAAAAGATGATCCCTTGATTCTTCTGTCAACCCACAGAATGAACATATATTGTCTCCTTGCCATCCTTTTAAAAGAAGATTGTCCTTAGTGTGCAATTTGTTTAGTGTTAACAACCACATAAAAAACCTAACTTTGCTTGGGATGATATAGTTCCAGGTAACCTTGTAGTAAGGAGTGAGAATACCTCTAGAAATTTGAAAATTGTAATAAGATTTAACTGAAAAAACTCCACTTGTTGTTAGTGTCCATCTGGGTTGATCCTGTTGAGTGGAGACATGATGAAGCTGCAGTGAGTTCATGAAATGTATTCTGTCATTTTGAGATGAAGGAGTTATACTTCTTTTCATCAAAGGATGCCAATGCCATATATTGTCCTGAAAGAATCCTTGGCTATTGATAGATACATTAGTGGAGAAAGATAACTTGTATAAAGATGGATAAAGGCTAGCTAGAGAGTTAGCTCCAAGCCATTTATCTTCCCAGAACCTTATATTATCACCAGTGCCTAGTTTCCATTCAATGTTGTGAAGAAAAACCTCATTATGAGAAATGATAGCATTCCAGAAAGAAGAATTCAGTGCATTGATACTACTAGTTTGAATGTTGTAATTTCTGGTAGCATATAGTTGATGAAGGAAAGCACCAATTGTGGAATTTCTGTCCAGACACTTCCATAGCCATTTTGCTAGAAGAGATGAATTGAAAACTTTAAGATCTTTGACTCCTAATCCCCCCTCTGTTTTAGTGAGACATACTCTCTTCCAACTAACCAAACATTTGAAGGCATTATTATCTATATTTCCTGTCCAAAGGAAATTTCTCCTGATTTTATCAATTTCCTTGATGAGTCACATAGGTAATTTGTAGAAGGACATGAAATATAATGGAATGGAAGATAAGACAGAATTTAATAGAATAAGCCTCCCACCAAAGGATAATGAATGTTTCTTCCATGTAGATAATTTCCTATGAAGGTTATCAAGAATGGGTTGCCAATCAGATTTAGAAAGTTTCCCATATTTGAGAGGCAAACCTAGATATTTGATGGGAAGATGATCCACTTTACAGTTAAGTGATGAAGCAAGTGAATGCTCTTTCAAATGAGTTTTGCCAAAATACACAAGTGAGGATTTGGAATAATTAATACCCAGGCCTGACATTCATTATAATTGGGATATGTTTAAAGATGATATTAATAAATGTTAACGGTTAAAAGTATAAACAGTGGATGAGTATAGGGAAAAATCTCATATATCTTTTTGTTCATTGTACATGGCTTTATATAGAATAGAACGTGTGAGCTCGAAATTGAGGTTGTTTCTAAGTGATAGAAACAATTACGAGGGGATACAATCAAAACAAATTAATAGATAGAAAAACAAAAAAAAAAGATTTCTTCGTACATAGTAGCTAATGTTCTGTTATAATCTCAACGCGCCCCCACAAGCGCGACGGTGAAGTGCACAAACAAGCTTGCTTGTTAATGAATGAAACTGATGGCGTCCTAGTGGCTTCATGAAGATGTCAACCAATCGAAGATGACTCGGTAAATAGGATCTTCTTAGGAACCCATCTTGAGTTTTATCTAGAATGATATGACAGTCGATCTCAATATGCTTTGTACGTTCGCAAAAATACCGGATTGGAAGTTATACATAAGACAACTTGATTGTCACAATACAAGATGACAGTACTGAATGTAACACGAAGATCGCAAAGCAAATAACTAAGCTAAAGAAGTTCACATGTAGCTGAGGTCATTGATTTAAATTCAACTTCAGCAAAGGAGCGGGATGCAGCGTGTTGTTTCTTGGATTTCCATGAGATGGGATTTGAACCAAGAAAGGTGAAATAACCTGTGGCTGACCGTTGTGAAGTAGGGCAATATGCCCGATCGGAGTCACACTATGCATGAAGGGAGAGAGAATTGCAAGCAGAAAGAAGTATGCCACTTCCTGGAGATGATTTGATGTGATGAAGAACTCGAAGGGTAGCTTGCTAATGAGGAGGTATAACATAAACAATATCGGACCCAGTGATTGCCATATATAGTAGGCAACAATTAACCGACGATATTAAGAAGGATACGAGAGGAGAGATCTGTCACCAAGATTAAGTTGAAGATTTTGTTCTCTAGGAAAAACACGGGTACTCCCCCCCTATACCAATGTCAAATAGTATGTTTAAGGCATATTTTCATTGAGAGTGATAAATCCCGTCCTTGGCCAATCCAAGAAAATATTTGAGAGTACCAAGATCCTTGATGTGAAATTTGGAGTGCAAAAAGAGCTTGAGAAGAGAAATTGAGACTTGATCATCATCAGTAGTTATAATGTCATCAACATGAATAAGGACTATAGTCGACAAGGTACATCGTTGAGAAGTGAACGAACTTTGAGTAAATAAAACCAATCTCGAGAAGAGTATAAGAGAACTTGGAGATAGTTTCAAGCGGCTTGTTTGAGACAATAGAGGAACTTGTTTAAATGATATACTCTTTTTCTCCACCTGCTTGGCGAAACCAGGTGAGATTTTCATGCAGACTTCCTCTTCGAGCTCGCCATGCAAAAGAGCATTATTGACATCTAATTGATATAATGGCCAAGAACAAAATATAGCAACAGCAATGATGGATCGCACAATGACATTATCCATGTATTATTGAGTTCTAATGCTTTGATCTCGGAGGCCATGGCCTCTTTCCATTTTGGATTCTTGTTGGCTACTGTAAAAGATATGGGTTCTACTTCACAGGATACGCTAGCAAGAAAGGCTTTGTGAATGATTATAAAATCGATTATAGGAAAGCACATGAGATAATGAAAATGTTATACCTGATGAGACCAAACTCTTGGAGAATGATGAATTAACAGCTTAAACATGCGCACAATAGTACTCAGATAAATGTTTGGGAGCATGTTTTACACATGTTGAGTGCTTATTCTCAGTTGGAAGGACTACATTAGGGACAACTGGTGATGGTTGGGAGAGAACTTCTATTGATGTCGGTGGTGTGACTGCTTGAGTTTGTGGTGGTGACTGTTGTGCGCAGCGGAAATTTCGGCAGCACCTCCGGTGCGCAAGGTGCACAACAAGAGATTAGATCACAATGAAATTCTCGTTTCTCAAATGAAACAAGAACCAAAAGCCAGATATCTCATCAAAGTGAGATATCAGCTCTTCCTCTCGTCAGCTCTAGGACTGCGCGTCGAGAGAACCTACAAGCTATTACAAATCACGGCAAAAACACAACTTTTACGTGGTTCGGCAAATAGCCTACGTCCACGGGGCAAGGAGGTTGCACTCCTTTGCAGCCGCCGCTCCCCCTCAAAATTGCTCACACGAATACCTAGAAGACTAGGTATTTATAGCTATATGCGGATGACCTTTGAAACCACTTCGTACCCGAACAAAATCCTACCCGAACGAACACAAAAAACGCGTGTTCACGTGTTTTGTTTTGCTGCCACTCTCTTCACGCGTTATTCTTCACGTGGGTTGGCCCCACCACACGTTCGTTCACAATTCTCCACCTCGGCGAAGTTTTCCCAAAACTGAGCCGACACCTACCACACCAAATGCCTCACTTGCTGAGACCCAAATGGGAGTACGAACACTCACCCCAAATGTCGATGTTACTCGCCAAATCGGCTGCATCATAAAGACTGCCTATGTATCCTCTTTCTCAAGGAATCAAGCATTCACGTAGTTTACTCAATGGCCTCCAAAGGCCCTCAATCAAATAGAAAAGTCTGCAACTCTTCTTCAATGTCACCAAACGATATGCAACTGATAGCACTCCCTATGGCCCCAAATTGAGACAAATCAAACACCTCCATCTGAGGTGAACCAATGGTCGTATCCAAATCAAGTCCATCAGCTGCAATCGAATCTAACTCATCATTTGCATCCAAATCCAAATGATCCCCAATCTGTGTCACCTCAGCTGGAATCCTAAATGATGCAGTATGATCTGGAGTCTCTACCCAACGTGGAGTAGCATCACTCTCCACCCGCTGCGATGTCCCAAAGATCTGATCACCACTCTCCACCTGCCGAGAGTCAAACATGACATATCTGCTCAGAACAAAGTCAGAAGCCAATACCTGATAATCAAACACTCCTCTGACTCCCAAATATGCTATCGGATCAAATCTCAGATCCATGATGTGACCAAGTGCTGGGTAGCCAAACATCCGACGCAACCCAAAATCTGAAGCAGCTCCACCAGATCCAATAACTCCTAATGCAGCAGTCGGCAACCTATACATAAGACGGCCCAAATATGTCATAGCATGCACACCAATGCCAATGCTAGACATCAAACGCCGATCCTCCTCTAGTAAGGAACAGCTCCCCAAATCTGCCATCTTATCACGTCGCCTCAAAGTTTCCACACCAATGAAGTGTCTCTTATTGCCGTGAGCTCGACACAAATGCAGATATAGGTCCATCTTGTACCTCCCTCTAACATCAGACTGAAGTACCTTCACCTTTCTGCCAATACACTTCCTCAATTTGTTGCGGGCTTCTAGGACTTCACACCAATGGGACTTGGTTGCAACCCACCAATGTCTAGAGCAATCCCCAACTACGGAAACCACATACCTATTACCTCCCAATAATGCTCTCTTGGAAGGCCCCCGAATGCCTGAATGAACACCCCTCAGAAGACCCCTCGAATGATGGATAGAAGTGCCAAACTCCATCTCGGTCTTCTCGCTCATACCAATGGGTTCACAGGACTTCAAACTGTAGGTCATAGCACTCCTCAACAACCTATGCACGACATTACCAATCAAATAACCCAGCATCAAACAACGCCACAGTCTAGCCGAATCTGATGAAGTCGTCATCTCGCTATCAATCGCCGTGCTTCCAAGTAAATAATACAAAGTGCTCATTCTGACGCCCTTCATCACAATCATGGACCCCGATATGACCTTCAAACGTGCATCCACCAAGGTCACTTTATAGCCAGATGCCACCAAAGCTCCTAGTGAAATGATGTTCTTCGACAACTGCGGAACGAACCTCACTTCATCCAACTCCTGAATCAATCCGTCATACATCCGAATACGAACGGTACCAATACCACCAATAGAGCATGCATGTCCATTACCCATGAGCACAACATCCTCTCTTTCCAACTTCTGAAAGCTAGAGAACCAATCCCTCCTAGGGCAAACGTGGTATGAAGCACCCGAATCCAACATCCACTCTGTAGAGTTGGCAACACAAACTGACGGTAGTGCAGACAATGAATAGCCCGAAGAATCCGAATCTGAATTGTCACCACTAGTCTTGACAACATTCACCTCTGAAGCTTGTACAGCTTTCCCCTTATTCTTCTCGGCTCGATCTAACTTTGGGCATTCGGCTTTCCAATGTCCATCATCTTTATAAAAGGCACACTGATTCCTACGAATCCCACGATGTGCACCTCTAGACTGCGACCTCCTGCTTCGGTTTGAACCACGGCCATGAACTACTAATGCATCTCCCGATGCCTTCTCGGAGGACTCATCAACACTCTTCCTCAACTCATAATTCACCAACGCTGAGGTCACCTCCTTGTAACTAACAGTAGTTCTTCCATTAATCATAGTTAGGACAAAAGTACCATAATCATCCTCAGTCAACGAACACAAAAGTAACATCGCCTTGTCTTCATCCTCAACCATGATATCCACATTAGCCATGTCTGAAAGTAGCTTTGTGAAGTTGTTAACATGCTCCTTAATGGAAACTCCCCTCTTCATCTTGAACTGGTAAAACCTCTTCTTCAAGTGAAGCCGATTCTCAATGCTCTTAGTAAGACTGACACCTCCACAATCCGAAATTAATCTTGCCGTCGAACTTCGGAACATCAATCTTCATGTTATTGATGCTCAAACTATGTATCGTCTTCGTAAGAGACGATCCCGATGTGCTTGTTTCACCCATGTTGTCGATCTAATCTTCAAATAAGAATCCTTCAGCGAATCCTTCAAACAAGCTCCCAAGTCCAACCCGGAGCTCTGATACCACTTGTTGTGCGCAGCGGAAATTTCGGCAGCACCTCCGGTGCGCAAGGTGCACAACAAGAGATTAGATCACAATGAAATTCTCGTTTCTCAAAGGAAACAAGAACCAAAAGCCAGATATCTCATCAAAGTGAGATATCAGCTCTTCCTCTCGTCAGCTCTAGGACTGCGCGTCGAGGGAACCTACAAGCTATTACAAATCACGGCAAGAACACAAATTTTACGTGGTTCGGCAAATTGCCTACGTCCACGGGGCAAGGAGGGGGAGATCTACTAATAGAGGGAGAGATACAACTAGGGTTTACAATCTCTCAATTTAAACCCTCACACAAACTCTCAAATCCCTCACACAAAATCTCTCTCAAAAGAACACAAAAGGACTGCACAGAAATCCACACACAAAGTCTCTGTGTTGCACCGAAATTGCACTGCTCCTTTTGCTCTTTGCGTCTGCTGCAGCCGCCAAAAGAAAAAACCCCAACTTGCACTCCTTTGCAGCCGCCGCACCCCCTCAAAATTGCTCACACGAATACCTAGAAGACTAGGTATTTATAGCTATATGTGGATGACCTTTGAAACCACTTCATACCCGAACAAAATCGTACCCGAACGAACACAAAAAACGCGTGTTCACGTGTTTTGTTTTGCTGCCACTCTCTTCACGCGTTATTCTTCACGTGGGTTGGCCCCACCACACGTTCGTTCACAGTGACGACGTAGGATGAAGAAGAGGTGAACTTGTGTCATGTATGGGTAATGGAAAAAAAATAGACATTGCTGAAGGTAGAGAGGCATCATGATATGAAAAAGGGAATTTTTTTTCATGGAAGATGACATCTCTGCTTGTGAAGTACATATCTATGGCAAGATCAAGAAGGCGATACGTTTTTTTGGACAGAGGAGTAACTAAGGAAGAAACAACACTTTGCATGAGGACAAACCTATCACGATGAAGATAAGCTATAGTAGCATAACATAAGCAACCAAATACATGAAGATGAGTGTAAATCGGCTCATGGTTATGAAGAAGTTTGAAAGGTGTAGCTCCTTGAAGAAGAGGTGTAGAGTTCGATTAATCAAATATGTGGCAGTGAGAAGACAATCACCCCCAAAAAATAAAAGAGGTAAATTGGTTTCAAAGCATAGAGCACAAGGGACGGATAGAACGCGACGATGCTTGCATTCGATGACGCTATTTTGTTGTGGTGTATATAAACAACTATGTTGATATATGATTACTTTGTCATTAAAAAAAGAATTCATGATTGATGAAAAGAATTCAAAGCCATTATCAGATCGTATAACTTTTATGCTTCTATTAAATTAAGTTTTAACATAAGCATGAAAATTCCCTAAAATAGAAAAGCATTGAGATTTAAATTTTCAAAAATGTTCAAGTGCGACGACAATAATCATCAACAGTAGTTAAGAAAGCACATGCATCATTATGTGTAGACGCATAATATTTTCCCCAAAATATCAATATGACTTGGTTTAGCACTATAATTAGAACTAGAAGGAAAACAAAGAGTACTACTAAGTTTATTCAATTGATTAAATGATAAATGGCCTAATCGTTTATGCCATAAATCAAATGTAGAAGAGATATATAGGCAAGATGTTGACGTCAGTTATCGAATAGGAGGTTTATTTAGGGATTAATGTTGGGTTAGGGTCCTCAAGCTTCTCCAGATGGTTGGTCCGGGTGCCTGCTGTTACTTTCCTATACATGAAGAACTTGTAAGATGTCGAAGTTAGGTTCGCCGGTTGTTTCTCCGACGATCAAGTTGGTATATGAACTTGAGTGGGAAAATTTGAGATGATGAAGAAGATTTTAAAGTTGCGTGAAAAAGCCAGGCCTTACCGTGAGCTACATGACTTCCTTTTATAGTGGATCAGAATGGCAGAAGGTAACTTGAGCCGGCAGGCAGCTGACTCGATAGACAGCTGACAGGTGTCAGCTACTGGAGAAGATGAGTCATCTAGTAGTTTATTATGGGGAAGACAGCATGTGCTTGGAGCTGATTGGATCTGATGAGTCATAAAGCTATTAGGGCTAGAGCAATGATAACTTTGTCAAATCAGTTAATGCGATGGTAGTTGGTTGTCGACAGGGGTTTCAAGGACACACCGCTTCTCTAGCTGTCCAGCTGAAGAACGACAAACACTGCCTCTCTAGTTGGCTACGCAAGTTGTTGGCTGGAACAATAGACTGAGTACGAGTGCTCATAGGGTCGGTCTGGTTGGTAGGCCAACAAGTACCGCTTTTTTAGTTGGCTACGCAAGTTGCCAACTTACGAAATTGGCTGCAGGTACAACTCGAGCTGCTAGTTTCTCGAATGATCTTATTAAGCATGGGGTGGACACGCGTCAGCTTCCCAACATAGATTAATACTCAGTTAATTTGCAGCCTATAACACAAGACGTTTTTAACGATAACTCCAACTCTAAATAATAAAGTCCAACATATTCAAGGTCTCGACCAATCACTTTCCCCGTCGAGAGGTCCTGAAAGAGATAATAGGGTGGGAAAAAAAGTTTTGAAACATCTAAGATCTTGAGTAGTTTTCTTGACAGAAAGAGGATTGAGTTTAAGAGTAGGTGCACATAAAACACGTGCAAGAACTACCGTTGGTGTAACTTGAATTGATCCTATGCAAGACACAGGACCTGAATGGGCATCAGAAATGATAATAGGTTTCATGAAGGATGAGAAAAAAGCCAAATGTGCTCTGATACCATCTTAATAGTGGATGAAGATAGGGAAAATCTATGTCTTCTGTCCATTGTACATAGATTTATATAGAATATACAAGGTGTGAACTAGAGATTGAGGTTGTTTCTAAGTGATAGAAACAATTACAAGGAGATACAATAAAAAATACAATCAAAATAAATTAATAGATAGGAACAAATAAGATTTCTATATACAGATTAGCAAAGGTTCTATTATGATCTCAACAAAAAAAAGCTATAAAATAATATTCTCAGTGTCATATGAGAATATACGCGTACAAATTTTCACGTTTGCATGATCGAGAGTACTAACATGTTAATTACAGAACAATTTATGGTTTTCTTGGCCAAAAAAACAACTTATAGTATATAATTGCAAGATGGAAAAAATTTATATGGTATTTAAGTGCAATTTAGCCTTTTCTTAAGCTAATTAATATTTATTAATACCTATAGTTTATGTATATGGCGACGTTTAGATGCCCTAATATTGCATGAAACTAATCTTACCCCCTAAAACACCCTAATGGTATTGGACATCCACGATGCAATGGCATCCTCATCCTGTGCACTCCCTGAGTACACCCTCTCCAAACTCCTGAAATCCCCACCATTCTCTCAAAAGCACCTCAAAGCCATCCACTCTCGCATCATCAAGCTCGGCCTCTCTAACTCCACAATCCTCATCACCTCTCTCATCAACTCCTGCGTCAAATCCAATCTCCTCGCCGATGCCCACCAGCTGTTTGATGAACTGCCTCACAGAGACCTCGTCGCTTGGACTTCAATGATAACTGGCCATGCCCATCTGGGCTTTCACCAAAAGTCACTATCCTTCTTTCGCAGGATGATAGGTTCCAATGTAGCTCCAAACGCGTTCTCATTCTCCGGCGCTCTAGTCGCTTGTTCGGGCATCAAAGGGTTGAACTTGGGCCGAGAGATTCATGCCCAAGTGATCAAAAGACCTTTTGACCGTGTTGTTTGTAATGGGTTGATCGGGTTTTATATGAAGTGTCATTGTGTTGCTTGTGCTGAGAGAGTGTTTGAGTTGGTGCCGGATAGAGGAATTTTAACTTGGAACGAGATGATGTCGGGTTATCTTTATAATGGGCAAGCTGAATTGGCTTTGAGGAGCTTGGGTTTGATGGTTTTGGAGGGAATTAAACCAGATGAATATTCTCATGCTATTTGTATTGATGGTTGTGCTAGTTTGGCTTTGATGCAACTAGGGGTTCAGATACATTCGTGTCTTGTAAAGAGCGGGTTCGATAAGGATGTGGTTGTGAGGAATTCTTTGTTGGATATGTATGCAAAATGTGGCTGTATTGTTTCGGCGAAGCTTGTTTTTGATGAGATGCCAGCAAGTGATCCTGTTCTTTGGACTGCTATGATTTCAGCATTTGGAAAGTGTGGATTTGTTCAAGAAGCAATTGCATTGTTCGAAAAAATGGGCAAACTGGGAATTGTACGTGATGATATTGCTTGTCTCGCAATTTTATCAGCTTGTAGTCATGGAGGCTTAGTTAAAGAAGGTTGGCATTACTTTCAATCAATTTCTCCTAATGAAGAGCATTATGGATGTATGGTTGATATTTTGAGTAGAAATGGGCAACTAGACGATGCTCTGGATCTTATCAGAGGGATGCCAATGGAACCAAATGTTGCAATTTGGAGCTCATTTCTTAATTCTTGTCGTATGCATGGAAATGTTGAGCTTGGACGGTTTGCTGCATCTCAGCTTCTTGCAGTGGATTCAGAGAATCATAGCAATTGGGTTACTCTCTCCAGTATTCATGCTTCTGCAAGGGATTGGACCGAGACTTGGAGGGTAAGGGAGAGCATGAAGGGGGAAAATGTGAAGAAAGAACCGGGGTGCAGTTGGGTGGAAGTAAAGGATGGCGTTCATGTGTTTCTAACTGCTGACAAGAGACACCCAGAGTTATATGATCTCCTTCATAGTCTCTATACTTTTGAGAATGATTCAGTAATGAGTCCTGCTTGCAGTTGAGCTAGGCTATTATTAATAGTATCCAAGATGTGAATACTATCAACTCCAATCTAGAATTTGAATGTCCAAGTTGTAAATCCATGCCACAGAATACATTGTAAAAAGCAAATTGATTAAGTAATCCTTTTCATTCCTCTCCTTCTGCAGGTCATCTAGCTGGGTGAAAACTTTTGGCGATTCATTGCCATGGTGTTTATTGGCAAGACTCATCACCAATACAATCAAGCTACTATTAGTCAGAGACTCATCACCTTATTTTTGCTCAGTTAGTTTCACACCAATAGATATCTTCCAGCCTATTTGTTATTGATCTAGAAAGGATTTTCTTTTAGAAATTCAAGCAGAAATTAATTAATTGAATGTGTTCTTATTGAGATATATGCTATGGCTTCATTCAGTCAATAATAGTTGTCTACTGTGTCAGATATGGTTCCATTGAATTGAATCCATTATATAGAGTTTGCACTTTATTTGCTTTCTTTTGAATACAATCACGGGCATTCATTTTATTTTCATTTGATTTCAATTTGAGAGTTAATAATTTTTCATGTTGGAGTCACCAAAATCTAGTTACAATGTAGTTTTCCAACGAAGGTTATGGGATAATTGAAATCGTCCCCAAAAGGTACAAATACATATTTTGGAGCGTGCACGAGGTTTGGCGAAGGCTAAATGGTTGCCTAACCGGGGGCATTCATGATTTAGAGTTTGGATCAAGAACTCCATGAGAATTTGGTGTAGCCCAGTTTTTCCCCCTATCAACAACTGCAAGGAGAAGCTTCGAGTTGCGAACAGGGTATCCGAAAAGGTAATATCAATGAAGTTACTTCTCTGATCTCGCAATTGCCTTTCAGTAAATCTACTTAATTGGATATATAGGAACACAGTGCATGTGGGCAAATGCAGTAGGTTGTCTTGAATGATGGAAGAAATGTTGTAGACTGAAGAATAAAGGTTCTTACTAGAGCATGGTATCCAAAATTTCAGATTCTGATGTACATGATGCTTCAACTTCCCGTTTTCTTTCTCAAAATAGATAAAATTTGAAGAGCATACATCTAAAAAAAAGATGATTCTAACCGAACTACATTCTTCAAACAACATATACACCACTACCCACAGAAGTGCGGGTCCTTCCGCTTGGTTTGTCATTAAAATTGATGAGTCATAAGGGACACCACAACCTTCGAGTGCAGTAGTGTACTAGTATAAAAATTTATAGTGTAGTTATCACTAATCAAGTAAACTTCAACCATTTGTGCAGCACAGGATCATATTCTTTGCGTATTCTATGGTCTTGTAAACTGAAGAATAAAGGTGGTTACTTGAGCCTGGAGTCCAACTTTTCAGATTCTGACGTATGTGACTCCTCGACTTCTTTTGCACTCTCCAATAGATCAATGAAGGATTCCTCAAAAATAAATCAATGAAGGGAAAATGTGCCTGAGAAAAAGCAAAATAATTACAGAACAATTTCCAAAAGCAACAACATTTGCTGCTTGGCTTAATCTTCTGAGCCTTTTTTCTTGAAGAAGGAAAGCCCCTCTTTAAGGATCACTATAAAACAAAGAGATAACAGCCACCGTGATAATACATCTAAGCATGGCCAGTGAGCAGAAGATAACTGTGAATTTTTTGGTGGACAAGGTGAAGCAGAGGGTGGTGCTTGCGGAAGCGGACAGCGACTTTGTTGACATACTCTTCAGTTTTCTCACGCTGCCTCTGGGAACTATCATCAGACTTCTCAACAAACAATCTCATATTGGTTGCATGGACAAGTTGTATGAAAGTGTTGAGAATCTTGATGTGAAAATTTTCCAGACTGAGTCATGCAAGACGATGCTGCTGTTCCCTCGAAGTGCTGCAGAAGAAAGGTGTGAAGATCTAAAAGTAAATATTTGTAGAGCAGTATTGAGTCCGAGGACTACCTATATGTGTCAAAAACCTGATTGTTGTGCAAAGACCACATGCTTTGCTAGCTCTGTTCCGAAAGCTCGATGTCCTTACTGTCAAGAGACTATGGATATGATTAGAGCATGGCACAAAAGCGATGTGGATGCTGACAAATTATTTGTCAAGAGTGGATATAAGTTTATAATCAGCGATGACTTGCATATAACTCCGGCATCTGTGGAGCATTGCCTGTCTTTAATTCAGAAGCTTGGCATAGAAAATGCATGCATTCTCGAGCACAAGGCTATGGATCTTGGCACAGGCGAGGTAAAACCTATGAATCTTATAGATCACAGTTATACATGTATTATGATGATGAGTAGGGTTAAGAACCATTGGTCTATGGATCTATTTCTTTGTATTCCTCTACCATTAGCAGTTGGTGACTAGTTGAGACCTCTATTAGTCATCAACTTGCTGGTGAAGGAAAGAATAAAAAGATAATTGATCCATTTAGTAATGGTCAAATTAGTTTTTAGATAGTACGATTGCTCATGCTCCACTGTATAAAAGCTCTTTCCTATTTTTCTCTTGATTTCATTATTTCAATTCAAGTCCTTGATAATGATTTTTTCCTATACTTCTTACATAATTCCATCATCCCGGCGTTCCTTCTTGAAAAGGTAAGGAACTTGAGAGGAATAGCTAAACGAAATGAATTTAAAGAGTAAGAAAACCATGACGGGAAAGCAGCTAATAAAGTTTGATAACACAACACATTTTACCATTTATGGTGTAATAATATATCCCTTGATGTACCATGGACTTTTGTAAAACGAGAAATATAGTATAGTAAAGTGCTCTTGTTTGTTTTAACATTTATAATGGTATTTTCCAGCCATTATATACTTGTCAAAATAGTTAGTTAAGGTATCAGAAAAGTTCAGTTCATCCATGACAAGATAAAATGTTGAGGGAAGGGAAAAAAAGAAGGACAAAGCTTTATAGTTCTCTTAAGTTTCTTCCACCTAAACTGCATATTGGTCAATCCAAATAGATGATCTATATTGTTCATCTTCCTTCACGACCTTTCTCTTTGATGCTTGCTCGGTCTTATTTGAACTGACAATCTTTTTTATATTGACAAGTTCTTGCAATTATATCAATGAGGCTTCCTCTTGAGTCTGCAACCTATTCATGCTTCTATCCGTTGCAAATACTACAATGGTGAAGTGGGTTTTCTCCTTATTTCTTCTCAGAAGATTAATTTGCCCTCTAACCCATGTATTACTTTATTTTAACTCTTTTAGATCTTCCACCTCTTAGTGATTCATCTTTTTTGAATTTTCTTTGTTCGTAAATTTATGATTCCTTGTCAACAATTTTGGAGGCCAGATTGAGCTTGGATTGGAAGGTAGTTTCTAAAGCCGTCAACTTATGTCGGCTACTTTGATAAAATAATTTGTAGCTCCAGTTATTATCCCACTTCATTATTAAACTAGTTAAATTTTTCTGAAGAACTTTTTGATTGTGTGGAGTATCAACATATAGGTTTATTTGTTAACAATCTCCATATTGCCTAGAAAAGTTACCTGTTATGTATTCGTTTCATAGCAAAATAAGTGAAATTTTTGTCATTTAGAAAACAATAAGTGAAATTTTTTTCCCCCGCCAAAAGCATAGCAAAATATCAAAGCTGAACTTAGGCAGCAGCTGTATTTCAAGACAATAGTCATGATGCCGTCATTAACGATGATAACAAGCAACGATTATTTACCACTGAGATACACTATAAGGACAAATCCCACCTTTTCATTTGCAATGAAATGGATTTTCTCAGCAACCCTTGTACTTAAAACGGTGGTGTATTTTTCGCAGATACTGACATTGCTTGGAAGATTGCTTGTCTCCTATTTTCCACTGACCGACTTGTTCTTCAAAAATGTGGGAGTGGCTAATAATGTGTCGTCCGGAGTTGACGTTAGAAGCATGATACATGTTAAAGGAGAAGGCGACGCGGAGGCTGAATCAAATGAAATAGACATCAACTTGTTTGTAACCAAAGCGAATCAGGAAGTATCATTTGTGGAAGCTGGAGGAGAATTTGTGAACCTTGTCTTGAGTTTTCTAATGCTGCCTCTTGGCTCGTTGATCAGCCTCAAAAATGAGCAGTCGGTCATGGGAAGTGTTGATAACTTGTATTGGAGTGCTGAAAATTTTGGTGTAGAGAATTTCAAATCTGAGGAGTGCAAAAATATTCTTGTCTCTCCTAAGCTCGGTCCTTTTTGTGGCTACAATGATAGCATGCTAAAGTTAGATGAAAGCTCCCCTCATGAATTCTCTATGCGTGGTTGTTTCAGTTGCTACATGAAAAACAATAATACAGAATGCGCAGCTTCAAAATGTGCCCATGGCGTGGAGCGTGCAACTCTTAGAGAGTTGAACCCAAAATCTCCAGTGGGAGGAACAGAAACACGCGGTGGATATGCCAAGGGAAAATTCTTAGTGACTGCGGATCTTCGTGTATCACCGTTATCTACTGCCTCCACCACCCAAATCATCAAAAATCTGGCGATCTCCGTCTGCAACCTAGTGCCGAAGAGGGTTGTACTGGGACTAGGAGAAATCCAGGTGAGCGAACAAACAACGGTCAAACATTTGTCCATGGAAGATTCTAAAACTTCAAATAATGAATATTGTTAATTATTCCCTTGACACATGCATGATTTTTTGTCTTGTGGCAGGCTCTGAATCTTCTAAGATCTGCTGTGACATCTAAAACCCCGATTGATGAGGCGCTCGGTACTCGTCAGAAACATTAGTGGAGTGCGCATTCGTTTGCGTAGGACGAAATCAAGTCACTTGGTTCGTATATTGCCGCCTTTCTGTCACGATATATCCTAGTTTAATTTGTGATCCAGCAACTTAATGTAATGTAAGTGTTATGAAAATCTATACTCATTGTTATGTACGTTGTGATGTCAATGGTCATTTTATCAAATTAGCATCTGGTATTGAAATGGTTTGCTCTACATGTGTTTTTCTCTGCATGTGTTTTGCACCGTAGCATCATGAACATAACAGGTTGGAGGAAATTGAAGATGCCTTCTCGGTTCGCATAACATTGAGAAATTGTTTTGCAATGTTCCCGGGATTTTTTTTTACATATAAAAACCTTGCGTTTTTGGGATTTCCTCTCTGCATTTTTCTCTCTCTCTTCAACTTGTACATTCTCTGCAGGCCATCTGATGGATTGAGCATGCACAACAGCAAATGCAATGGTTTTTCTCACAAATGCAGAGAATTCTTATGTGCTAGTTTTTTTTTCTTTTTTTTTTAAATCTAATCTACCAACTTAAAAAATATAAGTAAGAAACAATTACACATGTGATGATGACAAGCGGACAACAAGCTCTTTCTGAATTGCAAAACCTAACCTATGAAACACATACTCAGCGGACCCTGCTGTCGCCACATTCTTATTCATGAATTTTTGTACTCTCCTGAGGAACTCCACCGCATCAGCTGCAAGGAAACCAAACGTATCGAAAACGGACGGGATGAAGCTGTGGTGATTGTCCTTGCAAGCTTGATCATGTTTGTCCACCTTTGCCTCTGCTGCTCTATCCGCTGCATGCCCAACCTTGAACTCTCCATTACCAAACCCCACCAACGGAGACACCCCTGTGCGATCAACACAAGCATGCTTCACCCCTGCTCCAATTGTAGACAAGAACGTCTGCCGGCCTAAGAGTAGATCTAGCCTCTCCAGGTGGAGTGAGGAAGTTGACTGACGCTTCCTTCTTTGATGAGATCTCTGCTCTTTGGAGGATATCATACAAGACATCTCTGACTAAGTCGTGTCTGTACTTGAACCCCGGCTGCTTCTGACAGTGGATGGCATGCTCTCCAAAAGCATCCATCTGCGTTCTACGACAAACTGGGCAAATTGTCCCCTCCACGAACAAAGGAACCAACAACATGTACCTGAGAATGGCCTGGTACTCCCCCGGAGTCATACGCTGCCACAATCCCTCAATAGGCATGGCCAACAAGAAATCCTGGGCGTGCTTTGCCCGCAGGCACTCAACAATCGCAACTTGTCTCTCCTGAAAGGTCAAACTCCGTCGATAGATCTCTACAAATGCTACCATAAAAGATGTCTGCCAAGTAATGCATTGGTTTTAGGAGGACAGACCTTTTAGTGGTGACTTGAAGAAGATCAACCTCAGGTAGCTTGGCTTGAAGAAAGGCTCGGGCAGAAGTAAAATGCCCACCTAAAGAAACCTCACCACAACCTCTCAAAATATGGTCTTGGAGCTCGATGGAGTGAATCCGAGAGGCCACAAAAGAAAACTGTATGGCGTCGGCCGCTGCATAGACCCCCAACCCGCCTGCCTTGATAGGTAAAGAGGCCAGCCTCCATTGTAGATCCCCGAAGCCTGGGCCTTCGGATGTGACAATGCTCTCGACTGACCTCCGAAGCGCAAGATCTGCTGTGACATCTAAAACTCCGATTGATGAGGCGCTCGGTACTCGTCGGAAACATTAATGGAGTGCGCATTCGTTTGCGTAGGACGAAATCAAGTCACTTGATTCGTATATTGCCACCTTTCTGCCATGATATATCCTAGTTTAATTTGTGATCCAGCAACTTAATGTAATGTAAGTGTTATGAAAATCTAAACTAACTGTTATGTACGTTGTGATGTCCATGGTCATTTTATCAAATTAACATCCGGTATTGAAATGGTTTGCTCTACATGTGTTTTGCTCCGTAGCATCATGAACATAACAGGTTGGAGGAAACTGAAGATGCCTTCTCGGTTCGCATAATAACATTGAGAAATTGTTTTGCAATGTTCCTGGGAATTTTTTCATCTGATGGATTGGGCATGCACAACAGCAAATGCAATGGTTTTTCTCGCAAATGCAGAGAATTCTTATGTGCTAGTTTTTTTTTTTCCTTACGAATGCAGAGATCTCTAATTGGTAACTATAAAAACCGTGGAGAGAAGAGGGAAGAAACTCGAGAGCCATGCAAAAAGGATGAAGAAAAGGAAAGAGCTGGTAAATATGATCACAATTTGCAAAACCTGCAGAAACTCCAATAAAGGAGAGGAGAAGAAGTACTTTTAGCAATTTTGTAGAAAAGGCGAGGGCAAATATGCAAAAGGTAATTCCCGCTAGAGGAAGGGCTTGAACCTTCGACCTTGTGGTTAACAGCCACACGCTCTAACCAACTGAGCTACTCCAGCTTGGTATTCAGCTGAAATATAAATATTTTAGTAGTAAAAAAAACACTTCCGGGAACTGAAAGAGAGTCTTTTTCCTATAAACCAACTTTCACTTCGATTTATACATAAACTATCTTTAAAGTTGATTTTTGTTGCAATCAATCACTTCCCAGTCAAATTTTCGTTAGAAAACCAAAAAATAAGCTTAAAATTTCAAGTTCGATGTACGTGAGTTGTAGCCTAACAAGACTTAAAATATTTAAAAAAAAGAGTCATGTACAATGTACAATGAATGCGATGCCAGTTTCTAAGGATACTTTTGGGTTTTAATTGAAGATTTTGACCGGGAGGTAATTGATTGCAGCAAAAACCAACTTTGAAGGTGATTTATATATAAATTGAAAATAAAATGTGGTTTCCATATAGTTACCTTATTTTTAAGGTGGTTTCTAGGGGGAAACCCTAGATATTAAACAAATTTATCTAGAGTTCAAGAAGTGAAGAAAATAATGATTCCATAAAATTCCCTGCACTGTTTCTAACCCTCAGTCCATATATATATATTTGGAATAAAATATAAGATTTCTATAGCTAAAAATATTTTTGGTTTTACCTACTTTTATTTAACCACAATTAACCGAACAACAATTGACACATATGCCAAAATTGTTTTCTTAGGGGAAAAGTGGGATCGAAACACTTAACTAAGATAGTTACTAATGAGAATTATTGTTCTGAAATGATTTATTTTTCTTCGCCATACTGGACTACCTAACGCATTGCATTGAAGCAGCAACCCAACGAAAAACCAAAGACTAGTATCCACATTTAAATCATGCTCTTCTTTCTGTCCCAATTTTGAGTCCAATTGATAACATATTTATCCTACCAACTGAAAAAATACAACAGAGTGAATGAGAAAATCAGTAGTTCTTACTTCAAAGAGCCAGCTGATAGATCCCTGCAATGAAATTTTTTTGAGTCTCTTACCAGGGGCCTATTTGTCAAAAAACAATTTTTGCTCTCTTTCAGCCCTCTCCTCGGCCCTCTCCAGCCTCTCATTCTCTCTCTCCACCCTCTCCCGCTCTCTTTCAGCCCTTTCCTCGGCCCTCTCCAGCCTCTCATTCTCTCTCTCCACCCTCTCCCTCTCCTGCATGTCCTTCTCCCTCTCATCTCTCTCCCTCTCCCTCTCCTGCCTCTCAGCCTACCTCACAGCCCTGTTCCCAAGAAGAGCCTGATCTTCAGAATTATGATCACCTCCACCGACATCATCCCCACAGATATCCTGCCTGTCCCTCTCCCTCTCATCTCTCTCCATCTCCCTCTCCTGCCTCTCAGCCTCCTTCTCAGCCATGTTCCCAAGAAGAGCCAGACCTGTCTCCTGCTCTCTTTCAGCCCTTTCCTCGGCCCTCTCTAGCCTCTCATTCTCTCTCTCCACCCTCTCCCTCTCCTGCATGTCCTTCTCCCTCTCATCTCTCCCCCCCCCCCTCTCCTGCCTCTCAGCCTCCCTCACAGCCATGTTCCCAAGAAGAGCCTGATCTTCAGAATTATGATCACCTCCACCGACATCATCCCCACAGATATCCTGCCTGTCCCTCTCCCTCTCATCTCTCTCCATCTCCCTCTCCTGCCTCTCAACCTCCTTCTCAGCCATGTTCCCAAGAAGAGCCAGACCTGCAGAATTATCACCTCCAGGAGGCGACGCTGCCGACGGTCGGGAGGGGGAGGAGGACGACGCCGACGGTGTGGAGCTGGTGGGCTCCTTGATTGTCCTGTATCCTAGGGCTTGGGCTTCGATTCCCGCGTCGACGGAAGATTCTGCAGCTGAGTGTGCCGACCGGTTAACTTCGGGAGGAGTCGACGCCGCCGACGGTCGGGAGGGGGAGGAGGACGACGCCGACGGTGTGGAGCTGGTGGGCTCCTTGATTGTCCTGTACCCTCTCCAGCCTCTCATTCTCTCTCTCCACCCTCTCCCGCCTCTCCAAGGCCCTCTCCCGCCTCTCATTCTCTATCTCCACCCTCTCCCGCTCTCTTTCAGCCCTTTCCTCGGCCCTCTCCAGCCTCTCATTCTCTCTCTCCACCCTCTCCCTCTCCTGCATGTCCTTCTCCCTCTCATCTCTCTCCCTCTCCCTCTCCTGCCTCTCAGCCTACCTCACAGCCCTGTTCCCAAGAAGAGCCTGATCTTCAGAATTATGATCACCTCCACCGACATCATCCCCACAGATATCCTGCATGTCCCTCTCCCTCTCATCTCTCTCCATCTCCCTCTCCTGCCTCTCAGCCATGTTCCCAAGAAGAGCCTGACCTGCAGAATTATCACCTCCAGGAGGCGACGCTGCCGACGATCGGGAGGGGGAGGAGGACGACGCCGACGGTGTGGAGCTGGTGGGCTCCTTGATTGTCATGTATCCTAGGGCTTAGGCTTCAATTCCCGCGTCGACGAAAGATTCTGCAGCTGAGTGTGCCAACCGGTTAACTTCGAGAGGAGTCGACGCCGCCGACAGTGGGGAGGGGGAGGAGGACGACGCCGACGGTGTGGAGCTGGTGGGCTCCGTGATTGTCCTGTATCCTAGGGCTTGGGCTTCGATTCCCGCATCGACGGAAGATTCTGTAGCTGAGTGTGCCGACCGGTTAACTTCGGGAGGAGTCGACGCCGCCGACGGTCGGGAGGGGGAGGAGGACGACGCCGACGGTGTGGAGCTGGTGGGCTCCTTGATTGTCCTGTATCCTAGGGCTTGGGCTTCGATTCCCGCGTCGACGGAAGATTCTGCAGCTGAGTGTGCCGACCGGTTAACTTCGGGAGGAGTCGACGCCGCCGACGGTCGGGAGGGGGAGGAGGACGACGCCGCCGACGATCGGGAGGGGGAGGAGGACGACGCCGACGGTGTGGAGCTTGTGGGCTCCTCGATCGTTAGGGATCCCCGGGCTTGGGCTTCGATTCCCGCGTCGACGGAAGATCGTGAGGCTGAGCGCACCAACGGGTTGACATGGGGAGTAGGCGACGCCGCCGACGGTCGGGAGGAGGAGGAGGACGACGGCGACAGTGGGTCGAAAGCGCTCCTCTTCCGAGCGACTTTTCGGTAAAACCGTCTGTCATTATCTCTCTCCACCCTCTACCGCTCTCTTTCAGCCCTCTCATAAGCCCTCTCCCGCCTCTCATTATCTCTCTCCACCCTCTCCAAGGCCCTCTCCCGTCTCTCATTCTCTCTCCACCCTCTCCCGCTCCGCCTCTCCTCGGCCCTCTCCTGCCTCTCATTCTCTCTCTCCACCCTCTCCCGCTCTCTTTCAACCCTCTCCAACCTCTCATTCTCTCTCTCCACCCTCTCCTGCTCTCTTTCAGCCCTTACCTCGGCCCTCTCTAGCCTCTCATTCTCTCTCTCCACCCTCTCCCTCTCCTGCATGTCCTTCTCCCTCTCATCTCTCTCCCTCTCCCTCTCCTGCCTCTCAGCCTCCCTCACAGCCCAGTTCCCAAGAAGTGCCTGATCTTCAGAATTATGATCACCTCCACCGACATCATCCCCACAGATATCTTGTCTGTCCCTCTCCCTCTCATCTCTCTCTATCTCCCTCTCCTGCCTCTCAGCCTCCTTCTCAGCCATGTTCCCAAGAAGAGTGTAGGGTGAATATTTGATTTCCCGAAAAAGGGAGTTTCGTTTGTATTTATAAGAAAGCTTATTACA
>NC_033795.1:81029194-81090847 GCF_001876935.1 Asparagus officinalis
TGAATTATCTGCAATATTAGATCTGTTAATAATTATCTGTGTGGGCTTATTGATGAAATTATGAATTATTGGTTATGTTAATTTGTGGTAAAATTATCTGCGCGGATGTGATGAATAATATTAAATAAATTTTAATTATGTGATAAATAGTATTTTCAGGATAAATATAATAGATTAAAGAATTTATTTTGATGATGGGGTTATTTTAGAATAATTATAATATTTTTTGAATTTATGTTGTGGAAGGAAATTATTTAGAATGATAAATGTTTTTAAAGAAGTTATTTTGGAAAAGGATTATTTTTATGACCGTGTGATTGATTAGTTGAAGAACACGACATTTCATGTACATTGACACCGACATGTTGACACTCTTATTTATACTCATTCATTGTCATAATTTCATGTACATTGACACCGACATGTTGACACTCTTATTTATACTCATTCATTGTCATATATGCATACGTAATTCATCGCTAGTCTATATAGTCATGTTCATCATATGATTTGCATAAAATAGTTATATTTATTTATTATTTTTGTTTTGTTGATAACCGTTAGTAGTTCATGTCCTTAGTGGCCTAGCGTGTCGTGTATAGGACCTAGATACCTGTGTTTGTGTGTAGCGTTGGGGTGGGTCTGAGGAGTTGTGATATGTGGTATTGTTGATTATTCCAGGCTCGCACCAACGATATTCCTGTGTAGCGTTGGGGTGGGTCTGAGGTGATATGATATTGTGATTATTGATTATTTCCAGGCTCGCACCAACGATATTCCTGTGTAGCGTTGGGGTGGGTCTAAGGTGATATGATATTATGATTATTGATTATTTCCAGGCTCGTACCAACGATATTCCTGTGTAGCGTTGGGGTGGGTCTGAGGTGATGTGATATTATGCTTGTTGATTATTTCCAGGCTCGCACCAGTGAAATTCTTGTGTAGCACTGGGGTGAGTCTGAGGGGGGTAGTGAAACGTTGTGCGTGGATGATTTGTGAACAACCGGTTATTCATGAATATGAGTTTTGACTATATGTGAGAGGTAGACCAGTGACCTGTGTAGGATGGCTAGTTGTGTTCTTTTCATACATAGATTGGAGTTAATATTTAGTTATCTACAATTTGAGACATATGGTATATACATGAGGGTTTCCTTGTTTGGATTATTTCGCTCGACGTACTACGTCTCTTGTTGTAGATTTTTAAATATTAATTCCATCTATTGTATGATCTTGTTGCTTGGATGATTTCTGATCGCTACCTGCATGATCTTGTTACTTGGTTGATTTTTGGATTCGTCTGATTATTAGTATTCCAGTTGTACACCTCTATCGTTATTACTACTATCATCACATGTTCTATTTTTATTTCTGCTATAGCATTGACCACGCATATATTATCATTACTGTTATTGTATTTGTTCCTGCCTTGGGGGATCTTGCCGTGTGTTTCACACGCTGACGTACTCCTATTTTCTAGGTGTACGTCAGATTTAGGAGATGAGCAGCCTCAGTTCGGGATAGTACAGTAGCCAGAAGATTCTTAGCAGGGGTGTCTTGCAGAAGGAGTAGAAGAACCAGCTGAAGCGTAGTGGTTTTCTTTCATAGTAGTAGTTGGATATTAAAACTCTTTTACCGTACTTTTCTTTAGTTTGATGATAGATTTAGTTATTTTATCTCCTTTTATTATGGACTATGTATTTCTTATTTCCTAGTTGAACTGTTATTGTAATAAGGGTACGTTTGACCCATATTTTATGTCTGGGATGATTTACCATTGATGATATGCCTATTTTTATTCTGGGTTGTCTTTATATTCTTGCTATGTGTGATCGGGGACCTGTGACTTCGTATTGTACTTATTTCCAGACGCTTAGCGTATTGGATTGAGAAGAAAAGAAAAGAGAAAAAAAGTAGAGTATATTTCTTCTCAATCTAATACGTCGCGGGCTTGCTCGCTTCCCGATTCCCGGTATTTTGGGAAGCGGGGCGTGACATGGGTACCAAGTCCATTTCATCTGAAGGCCACTCAGCTGTTCTTATAAATAAAAATCAGATCTAATCAGATCTTGATCCTTACGGGGGGGGGTCTCCTCTTTATGATTGCACCTGGTTTCTTGAGGTTTGTCATCTTCATATTGTTTTCATCTTGTATTTCAGACTTTTTGAAATTGACAGTTTATAGTTAGTTGCTTGATATGAAGTTGTAGCTTGGAGTAAGGGAGTCAGAGGCAGTGGCCTAAAGCCAATTGAAATCAGTGGCCCCTCAGGAGTCGGCAAGGGAACTCTGATATCAAAGCTAATGAAAGAATACCCCTCAATGTTTGGGTTTTTTGTAAGCCACACAACTTGAGCTCTGAGATAGAAAGAAGTCAATGGGGTTCACTATCATTTCACAGAACGAAGCCTAATGGAGAAAGCCATACTAGAGGGGAAATTCCTTGAATCTGCATCAGTACATGGTAATCTTTATGACACGATCATTGAGGCAGTTGAAACAGTAACAGGTTCTGGCAAGGTAAAAATACACAATTTTTGTAATTATCTGCCCCCAATCATTTGATGAGCTTGAGAAGCGCCTTCGCTCTCGGTATATAAGAGATTTTAGAATGTTTTCAAAAGCGTAACTCACTATACAGACATATATTCTCTTATATTATAAATCTTATGTAGTGTACTTGTGTCTTGTTGTGCTTTATGTAGGGGAACAAAAACTGAGGAACAAGTTCAAAAGAGGCTAAGAAATGCGAAAGCTGAGCTCGAGCAAGGAAGAGGCCCAGGTCTTTTTGACCATGATTTGGTTAATGATGACCTTGAAAAGTGCTATCAAAATCTGAAGGTTCTCTTTTACCACTTCTCTCTATACATAAAGCCATACATTTCAATATTCTAAAGTCTTATGTTTTGCCAGACATTTCTGTAATAAAATATTTGTTTCATGCAGAAATTCCTTGCCCTAGATGAAACCCCTGATGTCTCTAATGAGTCAGGTGACTTATGTTGTTTCATGCAGAAATTCCTTGCCCTAGATGAAACCCCTGATGTCTCTAATGAGTCAGGTGACTTATGTTGTCATAAACTTCTTCTAGCATAACAAGTCACGGAAAGAGAAGAGGGGGGAAACTTATATTACTGATGGTTCGTTTATTTTTCTTTTAATTTCTTTGTTCCAATTTGTTAAACGTATTAATTTTTAATAATATCGTTAATGCTAAATTCTCTTGTATCTTGCAGCATTGGACAAAATTCCTCTTATTCATTCTGTGTCTAAAAAGGATCAGAAGACTCTGATAAACTGTGGCAGGAGCCAATTCAAATCTACAACTCCTACCATGTATGTTGATTTCACTATGCTCTGCAGATCAACACTTGAATCATTCATTTTAATTAATTCAAGCTGCTGCTTCTCTTGTAGGTTTTTCATCGATGTATCTCTGCAATCAACTCATCAACATATAATATTAATAGGTTCGAACAACTTTAACAATCCATACATCAAGCAACCGGAGCAAGATTTCTGCACTATCACTGACATGTTATTGATTTTGTATTACGACATAAGAGATGATACAAAGTAGTGTTTGAACACCAAAAGAGCTAGCATGTTAAGTTGCAGTTGAGACATGGTTATGTTTCATTCGTTGCTATTAGATAAATCATTATGTTCCATGATCTAAGTGAAATCAGGTTGCAAACATTTGTCTCATGGGTGGTGATGCCTACAGTTATAGTATCATTGTTTTTAGCCTGTGCTAAGTCAGCTTCAGTGGATCTATGCGACATCTAAAATACATTCTAAAAAGAAACTTATTTGATCCCAATCTGAGAGTGAACTCTACAGAAGCTCAAAATATCCAATGATAAAGATAGATATTTATAGTATCTATACTGTTTGTTGCATGACTATTAATTGTTTTGAGGAGATATAAATAAGTAAGACTAAAGAAAAAAAATTGATGTAACTATTTTAGTAACATTTACATAGGATGATTATGATTAAATAGGTCGACTACTGTCAACTATATATAACTATATATAGGTAGCATAGGTTGATTGAAAATCAATGGTGTATATCAAATAAACTTCTTTTATAAAATTATTCATTGTTTTCTATTATTAAGGATGCAAACAATCTATTATCACCTAGTTGATACATAAATGTAACTACATTTTTTAATCATTTCTAATTTTTAAATTCTATCAATATGCATGTTTGAAACATGGTTTAAATGAAATGAATTAATAATAAAATATTAAATTAAAAAATTTACCACGTTCATTGCACGTGCAACCCAACTAGTACCTTTACGTTTTTAAAACTTTTTTTTTTAGCCTGAAAAACAGGGTGAGGTACCCTGTTCATAGATAGAATATAAGAAGTTTAGAAATTTACAACAGATCTAGTTGAAGGAACACTATAGGAGAAAGTGAGTAAGGAGGGGACCATTGTCGTCACCTACCACACTTGACCTACAGCATTCCCGGCAACTATAGACAGACCAAAAGGAAAACAAACACAACGTAAAAGATAGTATTACATCAAAGACAGTGGCTAATCATAAAAAGTGCTAGACACAGCTAGCGGCCACAAACCAAAAAGTATCATCTACCCAAAAAAAACGTCAACTTCCAGCAGAGATAGAAAACAACAGGGGTTACGTGTTGTTAGAGAGATTGTCACCAGCGACATCAGGGTCATTTGTCTTGGCGAGTTCCTGGAAGCCGAGGTTGAGAGATGCCTTACGAAGCCTCCCAGCCGTCCTGTCCTTTTCATTACCTGACCAAAGTATGAAAAATCTCGCAATGTTAGAAGCTGTGATAAGCGGGATTGGCTGAATTTCCTTAAATATAAGAGAGTTTCTACTGAACCAGATCCACCAACAAACACAGGGCAACAAGATCTTCCATATTGCTTTGGTATCCGAACAAATATGAGGAACTTTGTGAAGAACAAACAACTTTTCCGTAGTTGTAGGCCAGATGTTAGGAGGAAAGAGGGGGAGAAAGGAATTCCATATTGATCGAGCAAAGGAGCAATGGATAAAAAGATGGTCGTGAGTTTCTGTTACCAGATGATCGTGAGTCTACAATTTTTTAGTTATCGATCATGAGCTGATTCTAAGCCATTATGGGGTGGTTTAGTATGTCAGATGGCGAAGCCGTGTTGGCTAAGTTCAATTAACATGTACGTTAGAGACTTAATAGTTAAGACCATTGGTGTTGCTGTTATATGAGTCAAAAACATATTTTCCTATTAAAGAATCTAAACCATTATGTAGCAATTATGAGATTGAGATCTGCAACTTTTCATAGATCATCTATTGTTATACCGGGGGGTACTTCCAAAAATCTTAAAATGCTAATGAGTTAATTATTTTAGTTAAAACCGATTTAACAATTCATGTTTTTTATTGCTTTAACTTTGAGGATATTTTTTTCGTCTCACGAAGGAATAAATTAAAACCCAACTATGTATATGAAAAATATAAATTTAAATCATGGAAAATAGCTGACTTAATTAAAATCGACATAAACATATTTATATAGAAAACTAGCATTACAATTCTAACAATTATGAACAAACATATTGTAATTCCTACTCTGAAGTTTCTTACCAACTAACTAAACAAGAGATTCAAACACTGTTGAACCACATCACAACATAAGATGAGAACTCATAAATGTTACATCTCATTATTTTATAATCTTCAAAAAAAAAAAAAATCAAAAGTCTTCATAGAATTCTCAATTATTGGACATACGATGGTTAAATAATTCAAGTAACATTTGCCTCCTGTCACCGGCTGCTAACTCTCACTAATTGGTCTAATTCTAGGTTTAAATTAGATTAAGAGCGTGATATTGTAATTAACAATTATAATCACAAATTATTAATCATTATATATTAATTAAATCCTCTCAGCGTCTCCTAAGCTGGCGGACAAAAAGGTGTAGGGCCCTTTGTCCTATAGCTGTAGGCCTGTAGATTATACAAATATTAATTAGTTAAAATATATTTATTTTATATATATAATAAACCAATTATAAATTGGGTCAAGTATTAACTGAAATTACAGAAATGCCACTGTGCCAACAGCCTCACGACAACTGAAAAGGCCGGCACCCTCTCTTGTTCGGTCCTCTAGTGATGGAGACTACCCAAGTTTATAACCATGATGGGGACATAAAGGTAATTTACAACAAAATGCGGAATTTTAAAACTAAATCTAGAGCTTTGACGGTCATATATATTTGTAGTATAAAAATGAAAATATCTGAACGTAGACGAGTAGTTAACATGCATGAGAGGTATGCGTGTGAATTCTTAGAAAATACTGCGTGATAATAGCTTGCCATCTTTTTCCATGATCTCATCGTTACCTCCATTTTTTCCCCTTAATTAATTTTCTCCCTGTGATTTGAATTTTGTTTGTTGATAGGTATATTATATACGAAAATCTTGTGCATGAGAATGTTATTTCTGCTCAACAATTTACTAGCTAGTATCTTGTTATAGTAACGATGGAGGGAAATTTTTGCACATCAAACAAAACAAAGTATTATTGAAATGATAATTAATGACACATGCTAAACTAAGTTTAGGATAGGATTATGTGCAAAACCCCCAAAGTTAGGGAATGTGAAATTTTCTCTAGTACGTACGATAATGAAAATTTTCCACTCCCCTAATTTCATATTCCACAATTTTTTTTTTCACCTTTCGATGAGAGGATTGGGATCTTGGACTTCGTTAATTACGAAAAAGATAAAATGGGATATTCCTGTAACAAGGTTGTAAATAATAGTTGATACCGATGGCTATTCTTAAACACGTGATTAGACTTAAGCTTTGATAATATCATTGATTAATACAAAAGGATATGTGTACAAAAAATTCCTGAGTTGGCTATTAATGATGGCCAACTCATTATCTAATAAGAAGGGGACACCTCACTTGTCCCCCCTATTGGTCCTATATTTTGGGTCACTGTAGCAAAGCTCATTTGGATATTATCTAAATTCAAGCTATATATGTTGTGTATTTAGGAGTTGTTTTGCTACAGGAACCCAAAACATGGGACCAACAATGGAGGACAAGTGATGTGTCCCCCTCCTATTACATAATGAGCTGGTCATCATTAATGATGATTAGTTCATTATGCAATAGGAGTGAGACACGTCACATATCTCCCCTGTTGGTCTCATATTTTGGGTCATTGGGGATTTTTTTCTAAGAGATGTTTTCTTTTTCTTCTTTAATAAGAAAAAAATTTGTAATTGCTAAGGTTAATTTTTTTCAAAGAGGTATTTGCGCTTCGAGCTTTCTGAAAGAATTCTTTTTTTTAAACATTAAACTTGTGAACGGTTAAAATCGGAGGACTAGTTTTGATAAAGTTCTCAAAATTAATTATATTGCATATATAAGGGGAAAAAGCTTTAACCTAGCTAGCTATTATAACCTAGACTGTGAATTGATCCGAGAAAACGTAAAATTATAATATAAACTCAATAATTAATGATGGCTCAAGAGAAACTTCTATGAGGGATCTAGGAGAGGGTTGATTATAATATACAATCCTGACCTAGCTAGCTATAGGATTAAGCTGGCTAATTATTATTTAACAACTGCTTCCCTCGTAGGATCTAAAATTTTAGGCTCTGCATTGCAGCTAATATTAATACGCGTTTTCTAGAAAACGCAATTAATTGTTAGTTTTTGACTAAGCACCATAATCAGCACACATTTTAAGGACTTAGTGCCACCATTAATGTAGTTTGTCCCTTGATCAACAACAGTACAATAAAAAGAATTTAATTGGACCCTCTTCACTACAAGAAATTAGTGGAGAGACCACTATTTTTAATCTCAATCGTTAATTATTTAGTAGGCGGTCATGATGCAATCTAAATCTAACACTCACCGTACCACGTGTATTGCCCTGAAAAAAAAATTCACAACTACCAACTAGATAATCAATGGTTGTGATCATGTAGTGGTCCCTCCACTACTTTTTAGATGGTGGAGATGATCCGAATCCCAATAAAAAAATAGCTTCGGGTTCTTTTCACCGAGAGCGAACCGTAAATCCTCAATCATAATCACCGGTCATTTAATATACGGCTGTGATCTTTCCTCGGTGAGAAAGTTTGATCAATGTTTGAATGATCAGTGCGAGAAAAGAAAATTTATGTGCTAATTAGTTACGCTGAGAACAAATCATTATTAGTCTATAATTAAATTAATCAATTATAATTAAGAGAGTGGTCACCCTCTTCAAACGGAGAGGATCAAAATTGATTAAAAAAAACATACTCATGCTTGATTAAATGGTCAATGAAATGCCCAATGAGCTTTAGTAAAGTAGACCCAATGAAAAGCATGTCTATGTCTTGAAGTGCATGCTCGCTAGTATGCCCCCCCCCCCCCCTACCCACCCAGCCCCCCCCTCCTTGTGTTAACTAGCTTATTGCATGGAGACACTCTATGACTATATAATATGGTAAATCCAGTGGCTTATATGTCGAGTCGTTAGCTTTAAAGAATAGTGATTATGATATGAAATATTTTTTCTTTCTAATTATTATTAATTTGCATTAGGTCTTCCCATCTAATCTACGTGGCAGTTGTAGCTGTGACGCCTCAAACATTAGCTCTGCATCATGTAGCCCATAAGATCCGCATTGCATATGTCCACATTTACAGAATGCTTACGCTTAAAAAGAGGTGGGCGGGCGGTCCCCGCGCGAACCCCCCCCCCCCCCACCGCAACCCCCACCCACCCACACCCCACACACACACACATACCCTGGCCCCTCAACGCTGAGGGGGGGGGGGGGGGTTGAGGCAGAACAATGTAGAATAAGTTTGTTATTCCTTGAAAAGCTACAACAATTATTTTCAATATCCTATAACAAAATATAAAGTTTGTTGCCAATTATAATTCTTTCGAAGAAATTTTGAAGACCAAAATAGTATTTAGATCTTTTGTATGACTCTCAATAAATACGGCAGACGTTATATATATATTTTTTTGACAGAAAAACAAGGTGAGGTACCCTGTTCCAAATATATTACTAAAATATAAAAGAAATACAAGAGAGTCTGAAGGCAGACGTTATATTTAAATGAATCTTATGCATCTTTAAGTATTTAAATTTTAAGACGTTGACTCCCGAGTGGGATAAGTAAAATCAAATTCCTGAATTTATTTTGAAGATACTAGAAATTAAATCAAAGTAGAGAGTTTGATACGGAAGGACATGCGTTGCTTTTCCTGAAAAAACAAAGGAAAAAAAAATAAGGCACTTTCTAAATTGACGGTTGAAATGAGCTAAGCTCTAAACATTGCGGAAAGTTTGTGTAGTTTTTCTTCTAATAATCATACTCCCTTTAAAAAGTGTGATTTTGAGAAAAAAAATTATAGATAAAAATAACTTTGATCCTTTTAGATATTACATTGCTATCCTATCCTAATTAATACAAACAACACATTAAATGAGAAATTATGGGTAAAAAAAATTGAATATATCATACGCATGTGGTTTACTACATGTGAAAATGTATGAATTTATGATAAGGAATTGATAATTAGGACTTAACTTTTATCTTTAAATTTTATCATCTATGATAATTAGTAAAGAGATAAAAAAAAATTATCTTATCCTTTTAACTTAGGAGATAAGGAGTCGATACTTAGGAATTAGCTTTTGTCTTTAAATTTAATTATGTATAGTAATTATTTAGGAGATGAAAAAAGTTGTTATCCTATCCTAATATTTTTGAACTACAACATCGTGAATGTATATATATAATTGCACATGAAATTGGATTGATAAAAACTAAGCAATTGATCAATTAGGAGTCATTTTTATTTTTAAATTTCATTGTCTATAATAATTAACAAAGAGATTAAAAAACTTTGTAGATATCAAAGATTTGAGGGCTATGTATACATAAATCCCAACTTCATTTTTTATTCATGCTAACTTCTTTTTAATTGGAAAAAAAATTCATTAAGATATATGCACTGATCAGACATTAAGGGGGTGTTTGTTTGCATGCAAGTGAAAGATGAAAGTGAGGAAGTTACTTTCATTTAACAATTAAAGTGTTTGTTTTCATGTAAGTGGTTATGAAAGTGAGATGTAAGAAAGTTGTCACATAAGATTTAATGCAATTTTGACTTCCCCTAAAAAAGTGGTGAAGTCACATGAAAGTGACAAAAAGGTAACTAATTTAATTAAATAATTTTAATTATATTTTCTAATTAATCTTATTTTGCCACATCATCTTCACATTGCACTTTCGATAATAATTTAATTTTTCAAACAAACATTGTATTTCACTTGCGTGCTGACATAGATGTAAAAGTCATTTGCAAAAAAAAAGTAACTTACATATTTTAAATTCACTTTCAGATTGCCAAACACCCCCTAAACTAAACAAGATCTATATTGTGGGCCCACAGTGAATTACATTTAGGCCTATCTGGAATTATAAGCCTCTACAGTCATCCCTTTAATACCAACAGTTATCAAACTCAAATTGTATATACAAGCATTATGCCCCGTGCTCGCATGTAGTACTTTTTTTAAAATTTTAAGGGTTTGTATGTAATTTTTAGACTGAAGTGGCTATTTTTAATTTTCAAATTTTAACTGGGGCTATAATTTTAGGTTTTTGCATGGAGCTAATTGTAACATTCATATTTTTTTTGGATAACTGTTTGTAATAGTCAAATATTTATAGTTTGCTTGCAATGTTTAGATTATTCAGAAGGATTTTTGCAATTTTATTTTTTCAGTGGGATTTTTATAATTTTCATATTTTCCAGGGGCTTGTTTGTCATTTTGAGGTTTATTTGTAATTTTTAACATTTAAAGGGGAATGTTTGTTATTTTTAAATTCTTCACTGGATTGTTTGTAGATTTATATTTTTTCAGAGTAATATTAATAATAATATTTTTTAGGAATTATGTACATTTTTATGGATTAATCTACAAATACAAATGATTTTAGAGCTATATTGGCTTTGAGGAATAATGTTCAAGTGTAAAATTATGGGTTTAAGGCAAAAAATCAAAAAGTTTTCAGGGATTTTCTGAATTTTCATATTTACGAGGAGTTTTAAAATTTTGTGGCCTTAGTGTAAAATGACTAAAATTTATTTTAGGAATAGTGACATTTATTCTTTTAGGTACTGTTTGGCAAAGAGTTAAGAGAGGGGTTAAGGAGACTTAACCCCTTCTTAACCTGCAAAACACAACAAATCTATATAAGGGTTAAAGTGAGTTAACCCTCCATAATTTGCCAAACATAAAAAATATAGAAGGGTTAAGTTAACCCCTCTAGAGGGGTTAAAATGAGTTAACCCCTCAAAATGAGGGGTTTACTAATACTCCTATTTAGATGGAATAAGAGTTAACCCTTCTAATTAAGTAATTATAAAAAAAATAGTCAAAATCATTGTTATTCCCAAACACTAAAACTAATCATAAGGGCTAAAATAAAACTTATTTAACGGGTTAATAATTTAGTCCTTCGGATTATCAAATGCGCTAAGTACATTAATCCTTCTCTTTAACCCCTCTTCATTAACCATTTGCCAAACGGGACCTTAGATTATCAAATGGGCTACCCCCACACACCCCCACACCCACCCCAACAAACCACCTGCGCCACCAAAAAAAAATTCCCCTAATCTTGTCCTCTAACTTAACTTATAAAATATCACCATAGAATATTCTGTCAAAATTATATGTAACAATTTCTCATCTATTCCTTTATACAAATAGGAGGATCAGAGATTCACTGTTCATGCTACAGTAACTGCTACAGTAGCATTTACTGTAGCATTATTACTGTAGCTAATGATTACTTTAAAATAGTACTGTAGCACACGGGTATACTGTAACATTTAAAAGGTACTGTAGCAGAGCGGGATACTGTAGCACTTCTAAAAATTCAAATCATACCATATTAAAAAAAAGGGATTACTGTAGCAAAAAAACCCGTGCCGCAAACTAGTTACATATAAAGAAGAGAATAACAACATATTAGTAATAATAGAATATCATATTAATAATAATGTTATGCTATATAATATAAAACAATAGCATATTAACATACAAAAAAGTATTATCATTTAAAAATAATATGTACTTATTACAGTACAAGATATGACAAATACAATATAATAATATATACATTACATTATAGGGCCATCTGCCTATATACCCTCCAATTCTTCTATATTTGCATATTTATCCCCCAAATGTTTATTACGAAGCTAGTGTACCCTGAAATGGTTTATTTAAGTAATGTTTCTGGAATATATTAGTGCAATTTTAGAAGCCTTCGGAGGTTCATTTCAAAGCGCTAAAAATTATTGATGGTTTGGTGTAATTTACCCTAGAATATGATTATACCCTTCTCATCTTCTTCTTAGAGCACTCCTTTAATTATGGGAAAATGATTTAAGGACCCAAAATATGGGACCAAGGGAGGGGACATGTGAGGTGTCCCCTCCCTATTGCATAATAAGTTGGCATGGCCAACTCATTATGCAATAGAGAGGGGACACCTCACCTGTCCCCTCCCATTGGTCCTATATTTTGGATCCCTGTAGCAGCACTCTTAATTATGACGAGAAGATGACTGAGTATTTGCACTTTTTAACTAAGCGAGCAAACTGATGAAACTAAGGGAAGAAGCATTAACAAAGAGCAAACACAAAAGACCAAAATTGACCTTAATTTGTTCTCAAATGTGTTGATTTTCATGATTTTTGTTTAGCAATGAACGCTTCTTTGGATCTAGTCGATAACATGACAAGGTCACTTTATATTAAAAGAACAAGAGCCAAATATATTCCAGAAAAAAGTAAAATAGTGTGCGATTAATTCCAAGGCACGTAGAATCGGACGTAGCATTCTACAATTCTTCCCTCTAATCTTTCGCGTTTATATTAAAGCTGGTAAATTTCAAAATAATCCCCAAAATGTTGTGAATTTTTCGCTTAACTCCAAATACTACTTTGCAGTGTTTATATGATATTTTTGTTTAAGAACTCAGAACATGACAAAAACGTTTTAGGGATTTTTTAAAATTCCGGTGGGAGTTCCAAGCCTTTTGAGGTTAAGTGCCAAATGGCCAAATTTAATGGGGGGTTTGGTGAAATCTACTTAAAGGAAAATTTGCAAAATAGACCTATTTTGTTAAATATTTAGCAAAACATATCGTTTTGCTGAATATTTAGCAAAATAGATATTTTTGGTCTGTTGGTCAAAAAGATGTCGATTTTGCTAAACAGACTATTCGAAACATACGGGACTAGTACTCTCGTATGATTTAAATCATACAGGACTACTAGTCCCGTATGTTTCGAATGGTCTGTTTTGTAAAATCGATCTGACATGTTGGTCAAAAAAAGGTCTACTTTGCTAAATATTTAGCAAAACGGTCAGTTTTGCTAAATATTTAGCAAAAGAGGTCTATTTTGCAAATTTCTTCTTACTTAAAAGTTTAGTAGCAGATAAAAGAGGAGGAAAAATCCGGTGATGATGATGTTGATGGCTAAAAGGGAGAACTTAATTATATTGGGGCATGGAGGCTGTCACCTTGATGTAGAAACTCCATGAAAAATGCCTCCATGTATAATTATATTCGTTGAAGGGGAAATATAAATTTGTTGCATCAGCTAACTTCACCGCCGATTTGAAACTTTTATAGCATATTTTTCTCTAATAAAAAGGGTAAACTAAATTTTAGATAACCCCTTCATCTATATCTTCAATAGCGGGTAGCCCCTTCATCTAATAACAAAGATTCCCCCATATTTGGAAGGACAAATGAAGAGGCAGAAAGTGAACTAGGCTTTAAAACTTAAAGTGACTTATAATTCAGCCCATTTCCCATTTAATTTCTTTTTTTAATGAACATATGACTCTGTGAGATTTCGAGATCGAATTTCATCTCAGGGCCTGTTTGGTTGTTTTCCGGAAAAAAAAAGGAAATGAAAAACACACATTTTCAACTCATTTCAAGACTTTTCAACACATTTTCCGTTTTTCTTTTTTTTTTCGTTTGTTTCGCAATGAAACCTCTGCCACGTCACATTTAAAGAAAATCTAGCCGCAAAAGCAATACTGTTTTCAGCAAATAAATATTGCCTTTTAATCATCTATTTTTATTTTTTGTGCTTGTTTGAACATAAAAAAAAGGAATTGGAAATCAGCAGCAAAAGCAATAGTATTTTTAGCAATTAAATAATTCTTTTTATTCCTAGCCATTGTTTCAACAGTGCTTTTAGTAATTAAAAATTCTCTGAAGTGACATTTCCAAGTGTTTTCAGAGGGTTTTGGTCTGAAATGAGTTTTCAAAAAAATTTAACGTGACATCCTACGTGGCACCCTCATTTCTTTAAATTACAAAACGAAACAAATGTGTGCTTTGAAAATCGGTTAAAACCAAAATCCTACGTGACGGGGGAAAATTTCTTGAAATCATACATGGCGGGGGGTTCTTTTTTTTAGCAAACAAACAGCCCCTCAAACAACTTAGCTGTTATAGATAATAAAATATAATATAACATAGACAATATTTGACTATGATCGCAATGAAACGAAAGAATATATTTAGCCAAAAAAAACATGATGATTATTTCGTAAGCATTGTTTAAGCATTGTTTGAGGATATTCATGGCTTCAGGCTTACTCGTGGACCACCAATCAGCCCAAAAAAGAACACTAAACATGGCCCATCAACAATGTGACTAGCAAATTATACACGGGCTAAAGTACTCGGGCCAGCCCATAATTATACTTCACCTCACAGACATCATTTTCTTGCCAAAAAAAAAAAAAAATTATTCACAGCAAATTAGAGCAAATATCCAAAAATTTGGATTTACGGTCAAAGATCTGCGTGGTTGAACTCAGTGCGTTTTCACTCTTCCTACTTTTGACATCTTATCAAATATCTGATAGGTTCATATAAATCTTATCTAAGATAACCACCAATCAAGCATAGGATTATTATGAGCATGAAATTATAATGGTTGCTGCCCACCTTACTTTCTATAAATAGGGGCTGTTTGGTTAATTTCCTAGAAGGCCAGGAAAAAGATTTTTTTTTTTAATTTCTTAGAAACCCATGGTTTCAACCAAGTTTCTAGAAAAAATGGTCTAAAAAATGAGCCCTCTTGGTTTCCAAGTGTGAACCAAACATTTAAAAAAAAGTATCATAAGAAATGGTCTTGTGTAATATATTTCCCTAGCTTTTTTGGGTAACCAAGCAGCTCATTTTGAACGAAAAATTAGCTTTTTTGGAGCTTCTGTAATGAGTATAAAATTAAACCCTTCGTGTCCTCGTAGTTGTTTAAAAATGGAAAAATCACATAATAAAACTAGTAAGAGTTAAAAATTTTATAAATCATATTCATTAAATGATAAATAGAACTATAAACTTTCAAATATGCATAAGAATATCATATATTATTATAAAATATTCTTACGATATTAACAAAAATTGTTAAAACATTCCCAACATTATGCAATAAAGAGAGAACCGTTACAGAATAAGCAGCAATAAAGACCTCCGAAATATGTCATGTGACAACTTACATTAGCACCCATGTGAAATTTTTTACCTTAAAATTTTTTATGACAACTTACATTAAGCAAAAACTATAAAAATTAATTGTTTTGTGACATTTGGCCCTTATAAATTGTATTTCAAAAGTGAGACGAGACGTAGCACCCCAAAACAAAATATAAGGAGGACAAAAATCCAAAGCTAGGCATCTTACAGTGTTCCTGCGGAACAGCGAGAAGTGTCACCGTCTCCTCACTCTCTCGCATAAGCAAACTCCCCCCCCCATTTATAAGCAAAACAGCAGAAGAATAAACATCCATTTTTTTTTCATTCTCAGATCCCCACATCGACCGCTAAAGAAAATAAAAAAATAAAAAAAAAAAGAGGAGAAGAAAGGAATCAAGAAACAGCTCCAGATCTCAAAGAGATCCTCCCTCTTCTCCTCTCTCTCCAGATCTCCTGGATCTCGAGAGATCGATCTCCTCTTCGATCTCAATGGCGAGGGCGAGCTCCGGCCTCGCTTACCCCGAGAGATTCTACGCCGCCGCGGCCTACGCTGGATACGGCGACGGATCCAACGGCAGCGGAGCGACCTCCAAGTTCCAGAACGATGTCGCGCTCCTCCTCTACGGACTGTATCAGCAAGTAAGGGATCTCGACCGATCTGTTGATTTTTTTGTGTGTGTTGGATCTAGGGTTTGGATCCGAGGTTTTGCTAGGGTTTTCTTTGGTTTGACCTGTGAATTGGAGTGGAATGCATGTTTGATTTGTGTAGTTGGGTTGAATTTGTGGTGGTGTTGATGGATTTTCTGTGCAGGCGATTGTGGGACCTTGCAATACGGCGAAACCTAGGGCTTGGAATCCAGTGGAGCACAGCAAGTGGACTAGGTTGGTGATTTTCTTATGTTTAATGATAGTATATTTGGCAAATTATCTATTTTTTGTGAAAACGTTCGGAAAAAAAATTATTTAATTTTTTTTTAGATTTTACGTGAAATGAGAATGCAGTTCATGTATCGCAACTAGCCTGCATCTTTTTGGAAACTTTGGGGGTTGCTACTTATGAGATCAAATTAAATGTCCAAGATTGTAGGTTTAAACATTTGCCAGTTTAAATTATAGGACTTTTATTCGATTAGCTCTTTGCCTCTTTCTGCTGTTGTTTAGTGGTCTAAGGACTTGGATTCAATTTGAAGAGAAGATTGGTCTTTAGATTTTGGGTGTGTTGTCAGAGTTTGGAAAATCTTCAAACAGATCCATCTTGACCTGGCATTGTACTTTGTGACTGATATATCAGCATTTAAATGTTTTTGGTGCGTGGGATGAAATGATTTTATCTTTGACAGTCTGCAAGGGAACAGAGGGCATTAGCTGTTCGGTGAGGCTTCTTTTGACCTATGTGCATAATATGAATATCAAGTAGCAATCACAACTCCATATGTTTAGTTGTACTGCCTTCATTTGAGTAGTATTACCCTCTAGCTTCATTGAAGAGAAAGGGAACCGCTGGATCATTTTCTATTTGGAATCACAAACGGTGATACTTTTCTTTACTTGCAGCGGATTTTCCTTCTTCGTATAAATGCACTCTTGACCTATGATATGCTTGTAAAGATGTTACATGAATGTGCCAGAAAGTGATTGGGTTCTTTTGCCATCTTTTTGTGGCTGGAAAACATGATTAATTCGCAATTGATAATGGATTTTTGCTGAAGTTCAATGAACAAATGTATTAGCCACCTGAGTTTTATTATTTTTATTGCTTTCAATTTTATATGACAGTAATAGCTACGCTTGTTTATGCATAACTGCTTTGTAGTCATTATCCATCTTGTTTATTCCATTTATGACATTTTTTTTGTACATCCAACAAATGAATCTTTTTGACTGAAACTTTTAATACTTTTACCGATTGTGTTATAGTATCATCGTTCAGTGGTTGCTTCTAACCTTTTTAGAAAAAGTATCTGGATTTCTAGTTAGCTACTAATGTTTTACATGGTCCTTGCAGTTGGCATGGGCTTGGAAACATGGCCTCAACAGAAGCGATGCGTCTTTTCGTGAAGATTCTAGAGGTGCATACTAAGCCTTTCCTTGTTTATGAAAACTTGTGAGATGTTAGCTGATAATTGTTTTAGCATATAAAATAGGAGGAAGATCCTGGTTGGTTTTCGAGGGTCCCGGAATTCACAGTGGAGCCCATCGTAGACGTTGAAATGCATGTAAGTATTTTTAAAATAACTTGGTTGGGCAGTGATTTGTTTTATGAAGAAAATCCACTTTCTTCATTGTTTCATATCATCTGGTGCATATATGTGTAGATTTGTTGTGACAATGTGTATTTTCGTGGATTGGTATCATGGCAGTTGTGGAGAATCTGGAGATTGTGCAACGTGTTGTAAGAATGTATTTCATTAGTTCCATAAGCAGATAGAAGGAATTTCCTAATATACAGTTCTTAATTCAATGAATAAATTATTATATCAAGTTATTTATTTTTTATTTTTTATTGAGAAGAATCTAAAAACCTTTGGGTAATTTCACCTCATGTGACAGTATAATGTAGATAACTACATATCATGTTTTGGCTAACTGAGATTTATAGCAGAACTTTTCTCTCCTTCCTCCTTCCTATTCTTCTTTCTTTTTTGGCATGACATAAAATATAGATGTGGACTGTTTTGAATAACATTAATATTTTATCTTGTGCACTTGACTATGTCTTTATGCTCCATAATTTACTCAGCTTCAACCGGAATAAAGCGGAAGAGCACTATGGACCACTGTATGAGTGTATGCTATGCATTACTCATTTCCTTAGTTTAGATAAAAAGAAAACAATTGTTGCCAATACCATTGATGAACATCATGTCTCATGCTTGTCACCTGATCCTGTGATCAGTGAGGAATGTTGCATACCTTCCCAATAATGATAACTGGTATTTCACTAGCATGTTCAAGAATTTAGTCTGAGTAACTGGAGTAGAATGATATTTAGTAGGACTGTGAAATGTGATCTAGAGGAGACATGCTAATAGATAACATTAATTGTAAAAACCTAGAAAATTTAGTCATTGCAAGCATAGATATTTCACTGGCTAGAAGGATGCCCGTTCAGGTGGCAATTCCATAAGTGTCTTAAACCTGATAAAGATATCCCAGGTGAGTTATACTAGTTGCATGCATATAGTGGAGAAGTCAAATATAATGTGAGACAAGACAGAAAAATAAAGTCTGCAGGAAATTGCTGAAATCTAAGCCAAAATGAGTCCCAAAGGGAGTTTAAAATGGGTGTAGTTAATTCTAAAACCAAAAGTAACATATAGTGCATTGATTCTAACATTAGAGAAGAGACATGAAATTAGTTCAATCAGATGAGTACAGGTTCACATTTTAGAACCTATATTCTTGTAAATTATTACAACTTGTTTATGAAGGGCGAAAAATGGAAGTTTAAAGTGTGTTTGGCTTAAAAGGCCTTTGAACAGCTATGTTGCTGATTGTGCGATGGAGGATGTTGAATACCATGTCAGACTTCCCACTCAATTGCCAGCTGACGAATTCTTTTAACTAACTTGGCACTTTGGCGAAGAAGGATTTTAAAATTTTAAAGCATAAAAATCTAGCGACTTGTCTTAAGAAAGAGTACAGTTTGAAGAATTTTTCCTATAGATTGTCACCTTGTAGAATGAATAGTTCAAATGAGCATGTTTGTTGGATCATGTACATGAAAATAAAAACTGACGAGCCTGATCTAGAACCTTATTCCTTAAGTTGATAATTAGATGGCTAAATTCTTTTTTTATTTTATAGTTAGCAACTAAATATTTTCTAAATAAAGTATGACAATCCAATGTTACGCAGAATCCAGTATACCAGTATTTAGTGCTTTGGCAAGATTTAATTGGTTCGTACGGAGTCAAACTGCATTCTTTTCAGGGACTCTGGGTTATTGTTACTGGCATTGTTTAAAACTGTTAAACTGACAGCTCCCTTTGTGTACTAAAGTTAGCTATGACAGACTGTATAGAAATTTTTTCGTGGTTAAGCTTTCTTACATTTCATTTAATGTGTGGATGAACAACAGAAGGCCATACATTCAAATGAAAAATGTCTCTCTAAAATCTAGGGTTTGCTCGACAATTTTTTATGGCCTGTTTTTTGTTGTCGCAGAAGCCAAAGATTGAGTCATTTGCGGACCCCGCCATCCCAAATGGTAATTTATTGGAAGAGCCTAAAATCATTTCAGCAGAAAATGGAACCATGCCAGAGACTGAGGATAAAGATATTATAATGGAGGGGCTTGGATCAATTGGTATTTATGATCAATGGATTGCACCTTCAGTATCTGGGCAGCGTCCAAAGCCTCGATATGAGGTGATTTACTGCTGAGCTCAATTGAGCCAATTTATAATGTTAATTTTTTAAATTTTTTCTAACGTTGGAGTTGAATGATTTAACTGTGCAGCATGGAGCAGCTTTAGTGCAGGATAAAATGTATGTTTTTGGTGGTAATCACAATGGCCGTTATCTTAGTGACCTTCAAGTAAGGAGAGTTTTCTACCTATTTTTTAGTTGCGAGGAATTTAAATTTGAAGTTTGGGTTCAATGATATCTGAGATGTTCACATCACGAAATATTTTCTGATGGTAACTGTGTGACTTATTTTGGATATTCTTGCTTCAATTGTCAAAATAACTCACAGATGACGATCACGAAGCCTGTTTTTCCCATTTTACATTTATCCCCCGTTTAATGAAAAGTAGGTCGTCAATCGGGTCTAATGTATATTTGTGTTTTTTTTTCTTTATTTGGGGAGAAGGTTTTGGATTTGAAGAGGTTGATGTGGTCCAAAGTGGAGGCTAGAGCCGCTGTAGAATCTTCCGAATCGAATTCAGTAACTGTTTCTCCATGCGCTGGTCATTCTTTGGTAAAATATTGTTCTCAATTGCAACCATGATGTTGCAGATGTAGTCTGGTTGAGCATACACGTTCACCTTCTACTTTTCTTTCTGCAGATCACCTGGGGACACAAAGTTCTGTCTGTTGCTGGACATACAAAGGATCCTACTGAGACCGTTACAGGTTTCAACATTTTTCATTTTCACAAATAACTTTTCTTATTCAGTCTCATACCAAGTGATCGTGTTTTCTGTGCTTTTAATGATAGTGAAGGAATTCAACCCACAGACTTGTACATGGGCAGACTTAAAGACATATGGGAAACCTCCGGTTAGTGTTTTTTGTAAGACAGTCTGAACTGTCAAATTCATTTTGAAATGCTAAATATAAGCCTATTTTCATTATCTTTGAAAATTTAATGCATACTCTGTTGATATGTCATATCAAGTCAGTTCCATTTTTTTTTTCATTTGACATAAATGCATATTAAATATAACATCATACAGAGGCTAATGTTTTTGCTATTGATTGTACGGATATGGTTAATGGTGATTTTCTTCAGATGCAAAATGGTTTCCACTTCCCATAATAGTTGTGCCACGAGGATGGTTATATATCTAAATCTCAAAATTTGTCAATTTCAAGCGATACTTTAGATGCATGGCCTTGAGGCACTTGTTTTTTCAAAGAAGTATAACATCTAACCCTCACCTTTTGTTGTTATCACCATGATTATCCCTTTTTATCTATATTCTACATTCGTGAGTTCTAAGATTCAAAATGAGTTTCTTGGTCTCTGTCCATTTGAAGATGTAGCATAGACAAGTACTAATTAAAGTAGATACTGGATTTTGTTGATCATTCTGTTTTTTTGGGGGTTATTCTCAATGCAGAGAACTTGTATATTAATATTACAGCCTTATAGCAGACATTCAACAAGAGTTTTGTGATTGTTCTCCACAACCTCCACAGTCCACCTCTCTCTCTCCCTCACAGCAGTAAATCAAAGAGTGGTTTATAAGGAAATACTATATCGTTCATCATTTTTTGTTACGGTGAAAACCTTTATATGATATTGTTGCAGATATCCAAGAAAACTTTTGCGGTGGTTCTCCTGCGTACTGTCCACCCACACATCCTTCTCCTTTCTAAAACAAGCACTACCTATGCCACGTAGGCAGACACAAATCACACATATGTTATGTGGTTTTAAGTGTTTATTTGCATGATTTACAATAAAAAACATGTTTGTTCTGTTTCTAGTTAAATTTATATGATTCTTTATAAATCTGCTTTCCATGTAGATTTCACGTGGAGGACAGTCAGTGACCCTTGTTGGAGATACTTTAGTCATGTTTGGCGGTGAAGATGCAAAGAGATCTCTCTTGAATGACCTACATATTCTTGACTTGGAAACCATGACATGGGATGACATGGATGCTATGTAAGACATCATTTCTCTTTTTGTCTCTTTGGGTCTGAGATATATCATTTTGCCTTTGTCAGTACCTATCACTAGTCTACAGAATTTGTGGAATTTCTTGGTGAATTTGTCCTTGATTGCACACACTTAAATTGATTAGTAAAAAAAAGCCGGTCCATCTGCTGGTTTTTGGGCAAGCTCCTTTCCTGCTCTTGCTATTGAATTTGCGGAATTGCTTGGAGAATGGATTCTTGATTGCACACATTTAAATTGCTTCGTAAAAAAGGTTGGTCCACCTGCTTGTGATTTAGTGGTTAAAGATTTGTGGGCAAGCTCCTTTCGGAAGTATATACAATTGCTGAACCTTATAAATGTTTCCTGCCATCTCTCTTATTCAACAGATAAAATTTTACTGGAACTTTTAGAACTCCTAAAAATAACAAATATACTCTCTGCAGTATCCATTTGTGAGGCTTGTTTTAGAGAATTCTTGCAACCTGATAACACTTTCAGTGAGGGTCTGAGGTTTGGGCCATTTTCCCCTTCATTCTATGAGCACTGGGAAGAGCAGGTGGTAGTTGGGTTGGAGGATATATATATAAGGATCTTTCCTCCTGCAGCTATGGTTTCTTTCTCAGCATATTTGCAACTTGAATAATCCTCTTAACCAAGCATAAGGTTTTTCCTATATTTACTTTTTCTATGACGCCATTCAGCTAGTGTAGATGAAGGCGTAGGGATGTAGAAGGAGCAGATACTGGTATTAACATGTTCATTTTTGTTTAATCCTGCTGTCTGATATGGAAATCATGGGATATTGGAACTATATATGTTAAATAAATAAATAAAATGATTTCGATTTCGATTTTGTACCCTGTTTGGACAACAAACTGGTATAATCAAGCATGACCAGATGCTATGAATTTCAAAGTTGTAATCTCTTTATATTGTTCTTTTCCTCTGATTTTTGAAATTGCCAAGTTTCTCTGTTTTCAAACAAGGAACCTGGTCGCTGGATTTTGCTTAGTTTAAATGTGAAGTGTTGCATTAGCTGTTTAATGCCTTTTATGTGTACATAAATTAGAATCTCAAAATTTTGAAATTAACTGAGGATATTCTTTGCAAATTTGAATAACTTGAGATTATATCATTGCTGACAACGCATAAGTGGTGATGGGAGTTGCAGAAAAAATATTATTTGTCCATTTCAGTGATTTGAATATTTTCTTTATTGTCTTTCAGAGGCACACCTCCTTCTCCAAGATCAGACCACACTGCTGCCTGCCATGCAGACCGGTACCTTTTGATTTTCGGCGGAGGATCTCATGCAACTGTCTTCAATGATCTACATGTTCTTGATTTACAGACTGTAAGAAACTTACAACATCTTCATACGCTAATGAATGTTTATAGGATTACTTTTAGCCATTTTTTAAAAGATGAATGGCTTTCATTCAGATGGAATGGTCTAGACCAAACCAGCAGGGTGTGACTCCAGGTCCTCGAGCTGGCCATGCAGGGGTAACAGTTGGAGAAAACTGGTTTATTGCTGGTGGTGGCGATAATAAAAATGGTATTATATTGTATTTTATGGTGTTACATAAACATTTCTTTGGTATATTGTATTAACGTATCACGAGCTTGTCAGTCTTCTTATTGGTTGCTCCATCTTATATTCCATTTTTGACTCCGAGAAGGAGAAAATGTCTTTTGCGCTCCAAAACTTGATTTTCTGGTTCTTGTCAAACCTTTGTCAACTTTTCGCGAAAAGCTGATCAGTGCAGTTTTAATCATATCGAAATCAAAATGAAATATATTTTTTCTGCTAATCAATTAAAGATGGATGTAACAACTTAATGGGGTCACTTGTTGCATCTCTTATGGCAAACCTTTGAATACATGCCCTTGTCTCTTTTAGAGGGGATTTCAACAATTTTTTTTTTCTTTACTGTGTTTCAGTGTTTTTTAGTTTCATGTTGGTAGAGTTCACTCCAAAGATATTCAGATAAGATTCAAATGTTATAGAATCTGTTCTCCTTTGATCTAATCGTTAAAGTTGGTGATAACTTATATTATTAATAATGATCTTCATGTTCTATTTTAACTCTAAGGAACCGAAAGGTGAAACGGATAAAGTTGATGCATTGATACTGGAGGCCACTAGGATGATCGGTCTGTTTCATACCCAACATATGAACCCAACCCGTCACAGTTGGATAACTCTAGGCACGTAAGGTTGTTTTGAGACTAAATTTGGTTGAATGTGCTGAAATATGTCTTGTGGATAAGGCATAACTTGTTTATGAACCTAACTTGCTTGGATAAGGATACAATGCAAACATGTTGTTTGTCACTCTTGAAAAATAAGTTGCCGCATTTACAAGGATACTGAATATGGGAATGAATAACTATATTTATTGAAGTTTTTAATTATTTTATATAGAAAATGAAGGATAAAGGGCATCATGTGTAGAACATGAAGAAGCTTGAAATTGTATGAGCTCTATAAAAGAATGCCCTGCTGTGTGTATTTAAAAGAAGCTGCTCCTGGTTGTTTCGGCTTATTCTGTTTTTGGGTACACGAGCACATGCTTGCATGTATTAACTATTGGTTGTTTCTACCTGATCTTTCTGCTGCTGCTTGTGCAAATTTGTTGCAGGGATCTCTGAAACTCTTGTGCTTAACATGTCTACATTAATATGGTCTGTTGTTACTACTGTTCAAGGGCGTGTGCCACTTGCTAGCGAGGTATCCACTTGCATTTTGTGCTAGTTAGGTTTTACGTTGTGTATTTTTTTACTGTTTACATATAGAAACATTTAAAATTTTGACGATAATAACATTTTTGTTCTTATCAAGCATATCCAAAGATGAACAGAAAAGGGTTGGGTGTTTGTAGGAGAATTTAGAAGACAACATGAGTATCTTCGCCACTGTCACATCTTATAATAAACTCATATTATTTCCATTTGACGTCAAAATAAGAAATGTCCGTCCCTTAATCACGAGACGTTGCTTTGGGCTTAGTTAGAGGCATTTTTTATTCTGGGAAAGAAAGAGCTCAGCGGGCGTGGTAAAAATTGTTTGGCAGAGAATGATCATTGACACCTTTTTTTTTCATCTTTCTGGTGTTACTTTGTAATAATGATATTTATCAATTATGATATTTATCAATAATGAAACCAGAGGTCAACAAGATTCTAGTTACTTAGATAATCTGTATGTAAAATCCGAACAGTAGTAGTCTGTCCCGTATAAGACACAAGGATATGTAAGTTTATGCCAGTAAACATTACTACTGCATAAATATGTAAATTTACCCCTTCTTCTGCACTTCTGCAACAACTCTGTAATCTGGTAATTTCTTTAGGTCACTGATATTTCGAGGTTCTGTTGTAGGGCCTCAGTTTAGTTTCAAGTACCTACAACGGGGAAGATTTTCTTGTGTCATTTGGTGGATATAATGGGCGCTATAGCAATGAGGTGAAGTAGATACGATCGCATTTACACTTTTCTATACTGTGAAGTTTTCTCCATTCTTATCCATCTTGATTGTCAGGTGTATGTTCTTAAGCCAAGTCACAAATCAGATGCACAATCCAAGATTGAGAGACCTGTATCAGACAGTATAGCCACCCTGCATCCAGCGGTGAATACTAGCCGAGATGCGGGGCCTGAATCAGAAGCAGCTCAAGATGGGAAAATAAGAGAAATTGTGATGGATAATGTTGATTCCGAGCCCTTGGTAATATGACATGAAAATTAGTGGATTAAAGCATCTTAGAGCTTTTACAGTATTCTTTTTTCATACAAAATGGAGTGATTCAATCTTGGCAAATGCTAGCTTTCATGCTTTCAGAGTATCTTTTGATTTTAACGGCAACAATAGCAGTATTAGCCCAAAAAAATTGAAGCAAGATGGTTTGTCTTAAATGAGAGCATGTGCTGACAAAAGCCGAAAATATATTAAGTAAACTATAAATGATTTGTTGCTAGTAGTTTGGATTTATAGGGAATGGTCTTTAGATTTTATTAGGTATTCAAATTTCTGACATGTATATTATGTGAAGTTTTTTAACTTCTGCTCCTGCCATAAATTTTTAGAATGTTAGAAGTGAGGAAACAAGCGAACGAGTTGTATCAGCCCTCAAGGCAGAGAAAGAAGAACTTGAAGCAACACTTAACAGGGAACAATTGCAGGGAATCCAACTGAAGAAAGAGCTATCAGATGCAGAAGCTAGGAACATAGAGCTTACAAAGGCAAGCTTTACTAATTTGTTTCTTCTTCCATGTTAACACCTCTCAATGCCTTGCTTTTTTACCTTTGTCTGTGTTTCTTTCCTTCTTCGTGAAAGAGCATAGTTGTCCCAATAATTGGATCTTCTCGTTTCCGTCTACTTGTTCATTGTCTTGTTCATCATTTCTAAGACGGTACCAATATGGCTCTTTTCTCTTGAAATGCATAATGAACTATCTGCATTATGCTCGCTCTAGAGCATATTGATTTATTTAGAAACTATGTATTATTAATGCATTTATAGTCACAACATTGACAGATCTTCTGCTGACAAGTCCATGTTACCTATTCTAGGAAATTGTGGATCATAATCAATATTGTATACTACATTCGAAATATTTCAAATAATCTGCTAACTGTTTTTGCATAAAGGTTCAAAGATGGTTACACCTAAAAAGACTATATATATATTTAATCTGTCTTTGCATGTTCATGTTCAAACAAGCATGTATTTGCGTACTAAAGAGCCCCATATCTTAATTACTGTAATGGTGGAGGCATGAAGTCTTTGTCCCTACCTCTGATTGCAAAAATGTACAGTTACCAATGAAGTTGCATCCCCTATTACAGAAAAGTTCGAGTCACTGCATAATTTTGGAAACTTATGAATTACAGCTTTTCTCATATGCCCTTGGATAACTTTTTTAACTTGTTGCCAATCAAGATGCATCACTTATAAAAGAAAAGTTTGAGTCACTGCATAGTTTTGGAAATTTAGAATCACGTCTTTTCTCATATGCCCTTGTATAACGTTAAATTTACATCTCTTGTACATTTCGGTCCTGTTCAAACATATTACCAGAATACCAGTACAGAATTCATGAAGTTTCATATAGTTGCAAAAAGGTTCCATATGCTAAAAAGACTAGTATATATACCTTATTGCGTTCATGTCCATTAACTTACTTAGAATTTACCGTTCTTTCAATTTTTTTTTTATTTCTCGAACTGCAGAATAAAATAACTGTTTCTCCAGTTGGATGTTGGAAAGTCAATTAATTTGCAGACCTTTAATAAAGTAGAGTTTGAAATCCAATTTCTTGATTAATTTAATGGCTCATTTGAGAAGCTATAGGTCACGTGGGAAAGGCGAAAAGCTGTAACATCACAAAATCAGCATGCAGATCAAACTCTTAGCTTTTCATAATTTTTTTTTCCTTCTTTTGAATTCTGTAGGAGCTTCAATCCGTTCGTGGCCAGCTTGCTGCTGAGCAATCAAGATGCTTCAAACTTGAGGTATGTTACTGCAATTTGACTGATTTCTCTATTTTAAACAGGTTAATTGCAGATGGACCCTGTGTAGTATAATCCAACTGCAGATAGACCCCTTGTAGTTCTATTGTTGCATATGTAGACCTCCTGCTTGAAAATTCTCTCACTCTTTTACCATCACGGGGTCCCTTTGTCCCCATAGGAAAACAAAAATTCTGTTTTTCTCTTGAGGTTGAAGAGTTAAAGAAGTTTCACTCAGGGGTCTATCTGCAACAATACAACTATAGGGTGGGTGTCTATCCGCAATTAACCCATATTAAACTGTATAGAATTTTCTCTGCTTACGCAAAAAAAAAAAATGAATTAAAATGTAATACAAGCCAAGCCATCAAATATGATAAAAGGTTTTGTTTATAACAGGTTGACCTTGCTGAGTTAAGGCAAAAACTACAAACAATGGAGACGTTGGAGAAAGAAGTCGAGCTTCTTCAGAGGCAGAAGGCTGCTTCAGAACAAGCCGCAATGAGTGCTAAACAGAAGCAGAGCTCTGGCGGCGTCTGGGGTTGGCTTGCTGGAAGCCCTCCCGAATCTGAGTAACCAAATTCTAGGCATCAAAGTATCTACAACTCGTACAGTCGTGACAGTGATTTTGCTGATAGTGTCATAATTCACTTCTTATTGTTCGTCATTGTTCTTTTAAAGTAAAGACAATAATTGATGAAAAAAATTGAGATTGCGTCATATTCTCCAATTGTGTCGTATACGAGTGCTGGAGCATTGTGTTTAAACTTTTTTCTTCCTTTTGTTTTTGTTTCTTGATATTTAGGAATTGTATCCAAAGATCTTTTTCTTGTATTACATTTGTCTCTATATTCTGCTTCGACTCAAGCTTCGCACCTGGCGCAGTATTTGTTTCGGTTTGTAGCGTACATATTATTCGCCAGTTGTGTGATTTTCACACAACAATTATTCCCCTCATTTTGAAAAATCAGAACTAGCGTTATCTTTTATGCTTTCTTGTAGGCACGCGTGCTACACTGGTTGAGGTGACGCATTCATTTTTCTCAAAAGAAAATTGAGAGGGTGGGTAAACGGGTCCCACATTTAGATAGAAAAGCCAGTCCCAACACAACGAAAATGGAGACCCCGCCGTATAAATTCTCACGAATACAAGGCCACACCAAAAACACCACGAATGGTAATTCTATCCGTACATACATATGTACACACGACAAAATAACTTCACCTTTCGGATAACAGAGACGAGTTCTGTAGCGATATTCAAGCTCGTACCTTTTTTGCCTTATCACGCGCCCTACCTGTTTAATAAGAAGCCACAGCCACGTAAACACGAGTTTTCACATCAGAAGATGGTGGAGATTACAACCTAACAAAAACGCTTATAAAGTACTGAGAATATGAGCTTTGCATAGCACCAGACGACCAACCGATGTTGTCGAGTACAGGGAGAATGTAAGGAGGTGAGGATATAATTTACTTCTAAAAATTCTCGTGCCCTAAGGTTGAACAAACTAATCATGAAGCGTCAAACACTGCCATATCTCTCAGAACTACAAAACAAAGGCACCTTTAATAGGAAGAACAAAGAAATCAGAAGATATGAACAACCTCCAGAGCCTCGTGGGACCGTGATAATAGAAACTGCTAGATACATAGCTAAAGCACCACTCAAGAGGGGCAAAAAAAAAAAGAAAAATTGGATGCATAATGTTCTGCTGTGATCGCCGAAAAATATTTGAGATAGTTTTCTTCAGGTTGAGTGAAAACCTCATATATCTACAAAACTACTTATTACCTAGATCCATAAAATTTTCAAACATACAATGATTATTGATTAGTTTAACCAAGGTAATGTGATTTTGATTGTAGTAAATTCTGAAAAATAGAAGATACTGCTCATTTGGAAGGAGCGACCAAGGTAATGTGATTTTGATTGTAGTAAATTCTGAAAAATAGAAGATACTGCTCATTTGGAAGGAGCGTGTACATATGTTGCTTACTTGATTACATCGTCAATTTCGATTCCAATGCTCCAGCAACACTGGCTTCTCCTGTCAATGATCTATCAGCATCCTGCATTTAATTTGTTATTAAGATTACTGTAAGTGTATTTAGTTTAACTTCACAGTTTCAGTGTAAACTACCTCCATCCCCCATTTGATATAATCTGGTGACTCGCATGCCTTGTATTCATCAACCAAGCTTTCTATTATTTCTCGGGACTCATCAAACTCGGAAAGATCATTATCCTGTTGAGGGAAGCGAATAACTCAAATAAAACAGATGCTCATTCTACAAGTCTATTATACACACTAGGTTCTTATCTCTGTGTAGATAGAGGATCATGGTTTGATGTGTTTTCTTAAAGCAGAACAACAACTAATCGCATAAAAGATAAAGGGTTAAAAAAGATTACACTAAGAAATGTATGGTCTTTAACTGCACAAGAAATACTACAGAAAGGGAGACATGATGGTTAAAAACTCATGGGATCATTGTCTCTATCACTTTTTCTCTATTCCTTCTCACACAGTGAAAAAACTTTAACAAGACCCTCAAAGTGTTGAAGGGTGAAAAAGGATTCCGCCAGCGAAGCACAAAGATCTGAGCAAAGACTGTCATTGTTGAAAGCTTTTACAACGAGAAAATACAGGTTTCAATAATTTGAATCATGTCCATGGATGACCAGGAGGCAAGGCCAATGAAAATAATGAAAAATAAAAAACCAACATAGGCTCCCAAGTTCAAAATTAATATCTAACCAATCTTAGAAGCTGTATAGCCTTGATGTCAGTACATAAAGCCTAAGCCGAATTCCAAAATTCAATGAGACTTTTCGTTTGAGTTACCAAGGAGCTGGAAATAACCTGTCTCTCTTCCAATAAACCACAAGCTAGGAATCTCATTTTATGAAAAATTAATTAAAATGATGGAAGAAGGAACAATCCCTGCCTCAAAAGGAACCATATAACTGAATGACTTTGCATATCAATCAACACAACTGAGAGTCATAATTGCCTCAAATAAAGCTTCTAATCTAGGTTATCCGGATCTTCATATGGGCTCCCGTATCCATGTCCGATACTTCCCATATACGTTTCCGTGTCCGACAATCCTTGGACACTTCTCAAATATATGTATATGTTTATTCAGACATGTACTCAATTATATATGCATGTTTTAATTTAAGACACTCGTGATACATTTCTTGGATGTATACCTTACACTTCACCTCAAATTTATGCAACTTGTTGGATCCTTTTTGGGTTCGTTTCATCACACACCAAGTTCATAAGTATGATTTTAAAGGGTCATTTGGGTACCTAGTTCAAAAACAAGCTGCTTTTCAATCTATAATCTACTTGATAAAAGAAACTTAATAAGTTATAGGGTAAATATCGTAACATGTGAATGAATGAAAACACAATATCGATCTCATATAAATAATTTATTTCAGTATGTATATACGTATATAGCAGTGTCCTCGTATCATATTTTTCACAAATGTGCTGTGTCCCGTATCTGCCACCCATGTCCGTGTCTGCATCCGCAGTCATACCCGTGCAACATATCTCCTAGTAATAAGAAACGCATTTCCCTAACCCAATACACAGATATTTTTATCCACATAAACATCAACACAGAAGTTTATCTTTCAAAAACAAATCAAACTTGAGAAACTATTGAGGGCTCTCAAATCTCGGTTGAAATAAAATTAGCTTTCAATAAACTGATCGATTACATTAAGAGCACTAATCTTGAGTTTTATGTTTCTGTAGTTATCTGTCAATTAAGAATGTTAAAAGAAACACTCTCAAATTTCTAGAGTTCATTGATAATGCAAGAAATTACATGTAAACCCCAAAAGATCTGTGTTTTGCTTAATACATGCAAAGACCTAGAAAAACTCTTGGAAAACTAGTAAGCAAGTAGAATATATAGGAAAAATATCATAAAAATGCTGAATTTTGTAAGCTTACAGCAAACATTGGGAACTTCCGATAGTTGTCAAGGAAAGCCTGTTTTTTCCTTAGCTTCTCATACTGTCCCAGGCACTTGCTGAAGAGATGGCGTATGCTAGTGTGGTTTGCTAACATTAAACCACTAACCTATAAAATTCAGAAGAGTTACAAAACTGATAGTTGATATTGCATGCAAGGACCATGAAACAACCAATTGTTTGTTGAATATTAACTCAAAACAACTGATAAGCATGATTCCTCTGCACATAATATACTTCTTTCCTCCTCCAGTGGGGATTGGGGAACAGAAAGTAGAGGATGCAATTTATTCGTCTAAATATTGAATAGATGAAAGTAGGGTGCCCTTACTCTATGCGTAGTTTGAACATAAGGAGATTTTCTAGACAATGCAACCTGCAGTTAATCACAATTAGTGACCAGAGCAAATAAGAATGAGGAAGTTCAACGGAATCAATGGATAATTTTGTATACTGTTCAAATAACCTGAATGCTAGCAGGTCCCCACTCGATGAAATTTACAAGCTTTCTTTCACGGATTCTCTGCAAGCTTTCATGTACCTGATTTTAAAGTGAAAAATAAAAATATTAACATGGAAATCACAAAATTGCTACGACAGTCAAAATTTAATGGCTGAAAACAAAGGAATTATAAGAAGGTCCTAGTATCAATATGAAGAAAAAGAAACTGCTAGTCTATCATTTTTTGAGTCATACTTATGAATAGATCGGGACAATCAGTGTTTTAAATATCGGCCGTCATGTCGGACATGGCGGCCGATATGACGGTTTTATACCCTAGCCGCCATGATATCCTTCATTTCAATGCGTATTGCGTTTCTGAGGTCATGTCGGGGACATGTCGGAAAATATCGGGTATGTCGGGCGCCATTGCGGCCAAGAAATATTGGCCAAATTTCAAAAAAAGCGATTTTAAGCTTATTGGGTCAAGTTTGAAAAACCCGACTCGGAAATCAGGTGTCTACAATTGGTTAGTGATCCTAACATCAATAAGTTATGTACTTTTTTATATGTTTAGACAATAAAATTATCAAGTATGTGAAGATTCCATTTATGATATTATATCAACCTATCCGATATGGCAATCCGATATTTTTTTCATGTCCACCGATATATCCCCGATTTCCGCTATCCGACATGAATTTTGGCCGACCGACATGAACCCAACATCCGACATTTAAAACATTGGGGACAATAATATTCCAAAAAGCAATCCTAGATAGGTTTAACCCTTCGCATATTCCAAAAGATTTACTATGCCAACCCAGAAAAATAGCGTAGTATTGCACAAAAATAGCATACAATATTGCTCGACAGCATCCTGCATGTTATGATAGCCATCTTCCACCTTGAAAATTGAAATTTACTTAATTTTATACTCAAATGTTACTGATAGCTACTTAAACATCATGCAAGGTCAAAATCTCATACCTAGGTTGTATAAATACAGATATATATATATAATGTCTCTGTTAGAGTATAAAGTTATTAACTCTTAACCCTCACAAAGCTTTTAAAGTTTTGGTATTGTGAATAGAATTTTAAGATGGTGTTAGAGCAACATGGACGTTAAATCTCACCAAACACATAGTTAAAGCAGATTTTATTAAGAAATGTTACTGCTAACTAATGTAGCACGAGTTTCAATCCATGCTCCATGTATGTCGGCATGTTAGAGTAGAAAATTTTATAACTTTCAACCCTCACGATAACTTTGTTACCATTTTATAAATCAGCACTCTCGAAGTTGTTGGGTCCTTTTGTTTTGATGATGTTTAACAAACAATTTACCACTAATGTTGTTTGTCTAGTGTTTGTGTTTTCGTATTTATTCTAGGAAAACAACGAGTTAGAGGTTGAATGGAATAACGCTTCAACAATCATATCCAATGGAGGTTGACGGAATAGGTGGTTGAAGCCTATGCAATTCAAGTTGAAGATCCAAGTTCAAGCTTCATCCGCAAAGTGTACCAAGTTAAGCTATATCAAAGATCAAGATTACTTGGGTAATTTAGTTTTAGGTTTATATTATGTGTGTTAGATACTCTAAGCTCAATATTATATACACACACATTATATTGGTTTCTATGTATATATATAGTTATATATATACATGTTTTGGTTTTTATAAGTTTTCAAGTTTAAATATGAAACAATTGAATATAATTGGGAAATATATTTTTGTTTCATGTTTGTACATGCTTATATATGATTTCATAAATAGCAAGTTTATTTAGTCAATGAAATCATGTTTATTGCAAAATATGTAAAACATTATGTTTTTGGTTTATAGACTTAACAACAATAGTTTATATCTTTTATCAAGTCTATAAAATTATTTTATAAAGTTTTAAAAGTTTGTTTAAATCAATATGTCAAAAACATATATGTTTAGTTTTCATGTTTTTGGACATTTTTGTAAAATGATGAGATTTCTCATTTGAGATGTGTTTTTTAAAAACCAGTTTTTGTAACATGTGTATTATCATGTCTACAATCATTTCCCATAGTTTCATAATTTTTAGAATTTATTTGCTAATTTTAAAAAAGGTTTGAAAATAAGTTTTACTATTTGATTCAGGCTGATAACCTGTTATCAGTCGACTAGTAAGTCGACTGATGACATCAACCAGTCGACTGATGTGTCGACTGAAGAATATGTCTGGAATCAATAAAAAGTTTCTGTTTTGTTTTAGTTGACTGACCAATCGACTAATGAGGTCATCAGTCGACCGATCAAATCATCAGTCGACCTCAGTCGACTGACGAGCTAGAAGCTGACTCTAACGGTCAGCTCATCAGTCGACTGACGACCTAACGGTTAGTTTTTTCAGCTTTCTGTTTTTTTTATCTTTTTGCTGGTTTTGTTGGTTTCTTCTTGGCTTTGGGGTTTCCTATAAATACCCCATATATCCTCAGTTCATTTTAAGAAGAGAATGTTTTAAAACAAGTTTAAGAGTGTTTTAACAAGGGTTTGAGTTTTGGTTTAAGTTTGTTTAAAAAGCTTTTAAGCATTTCCAAGTTTCGGTTTGTGAAGATAATTTCACAAGAGCTAGAGAATATCATCCATTGGTGTTTGAGCATTCAACTCTTCTCCCTCTCTCTTGTTATCATATAGAAAAGTTTTCCTAAACTCAATCTAGTTATTTTATATGTTTGATTTTCATTTCCATTAAGCTAGAATTTATTTGAGTTTAGTTTGATTTGATTTATCTTTTTGTTCACACACAACCTATTGAGCTTATTGTATTTACATTCATAGTATAATTTTGGGTTGTGGGTTTGTGACTTAGAGTGTGAGCTTATATTGTGTTCTCACCTTGTTTAGAGAACAAATCATTTGTTGTTAGTGAGCTTAATTGTGAGGATTCACTTTGTATTACACTAGTATACCAAGAGGAGTGTGGTGAGAGACGGGGTCGTCCCAAGAGGAGTGGGGTAGATGGTAATGCCTAGAGAGAGGTTGTAATTCCTAACACTTGAGGGAGACACGGGTTAGAGACCAACACTTGAGGTGGTAGTTAGTGTGTTTATATTGTGAGTGATTGTAAAGTTTTCGGTGAACTAGAAAACCGAGTGTGATGTGTATACGTTATTTGGGTGAGCGTGAAAAACCTGGTTGTGATAATGGAGATCTCCTCGAGGTGAGGAGCGGAGACGTAGGTCGTGGGGACCGAACTCCGTGATCATATCGTTTGTTTGCGTTTGTCATTGGCGTTCCTTTATATTCGTGCTTATTATTTATATCGTCTTTGTCAATTGCTTATTGTTTATATCGTCCTATCACTTTAGTAGTTTGTTTACCCTTGTGTTCTTTGTATATCCTTGCACATATATTGTTCATATCTCTTGTGCTAGGATATATTTGTTAGTAAAGTTTTTATTTGGCATTAAAACGGATTAGATTAGCATAAACCCTATTCACCCCCTCTAAGGTTCCTTCCTAATGGCATTAGCGTGCTTTCAGAAGTGACGTCACATGTTAGAGCACAGGCGAGGCTAAGCATGTAACCATTTCCTAGGTTCAGACCAATATATTAGATCTCAGTTTTCAGCACAGGTCCAATTAAGCTCCACAGTTAAAGTGTCACTCAGTTGGGAATGGATAAACCTTACGATTCTCCTCTTATCGAGCAGTTTTTCTTTTTGGTGTTAAAAGTGTTTTTCCGCATGAGCTTCTCTTGTATAAGTAATGGAATGGGACTTCTCCTAATTCTTTCAACAGTTCATTCAGGCTTTATGTGCAACCCCACGTCGGTTAACTACACCAGGATCTTCAGCGGTGATTCATGTTATATAGACTTATAGAGGTTTCCAGGTTAACGACTAACAGTGCACCGAGGGTTGACGTTTTATTTATTCCTCGACAGAGGCTGCTACTGTCAGGGGCATGCTCAATCTGCAACTCCATTTTGGTTAAAAAAAACTTTCGAAATGATGACAAGGCAGTCAAAGATCTCATTGGCAATTATATTTAAAAAGAAAGGGTAGAATGAAAACAAAAACTTGTGAGGAAGCTACTTTCCAGCTGCTTCTCAAAAGAAAATTGCATAGCTTTCATATGGAGGTTAAGCAATAATATAGTTCCTTAGCAGTAAGATATTTGCATGGATACATGGAGTTCTCAAGCGGTAGAAAAATATAGAAAAAGCATGAGATATTAGCATGATTCCATGAACGGCTGAGAATGACAGATAACTAGATTAACAATTGAGAATGATATTTTGATAAATGATGAAGTTACTGGAGAATAATTACCTTAACGATATTTTATAAGGAAAAAAACTGCTATAATAAAATGTTAACCCGTAAGTATATCTCTTTCAACAAATACCTGTGTAGGATCAACTTCTCCTTGAATAATGTTCAGAATTGATATATATTTTGCTTGACTAGCTTCTTTTGTGCGAGCATATGAAGAGACCATGATGTTTTTCGTCTACAGAATGGCAAGAAGCACACTAATAATTTAGATAAAGTATAAGCATAACAGATCTTTGATTAAGCAAGAGAAACTTGCCTGTAGTAGTCTTCTCATTACATCCAATACAGTAGTCTTCCGGATAACATTAACCTGACAATGAAAGAATGTCCAACACAGAGTTTGAACTTTACGAAGTAAGTAAATTTTAGGGGGAAAAGTAATGTAGAGATATGGCAGATATTATCAAGATCAAGCCGAATCATTATCTGTGTAGGTCAAATGGCAGATCACACTTTGAAATCATAGATTACTGAGACTAGCAGAATAATGAATCAAAAACATTGAATAATACTCCCAAAATCAAAAGAAATGTTCCCTTAGGTTGCACCCCTATTATTTATCTCTTTGCATTAGTTATTTACGAACCTATGCAACATACACAAGATGATATATCATATTCTATGTTATTTGCCAATGATATTATAGTATTAATTGATGGGTATCGACCGGATAATTTCAGTACAAAGGTGGAAAGAACCTCTCAGCTTCCAAAGAGTTTAGAATTAGTAGAACAAAACTAGAATACCTGGAATGTAACTTTAAATTGTGAAAAAGAAATGAGCATATAGCACATATTGATGGTCAAGAAATGCCCAAGACTAACAATGTTTGTTATTTAGGATTACTTCACTTCTTGTTTTCCCTCTCTACTTTTCTCCATTTTCTCCTATTATTCTCCCTGTAACCATCCTAACTTCTCTAACATGTTCTTTGTTGTTCTGCTTTCTCTTCCAGATTACATGTGTTAAATAATATTGAGGGCAGAGGAAATTAAATTGGTGTTTTTACCAGCAATACGGATCATTTCTCTTAACATTTTGGTTTACCTTCCTCCAAATTTCTTCCATAAAAACGGCAGCCCCTATTTTTGCTCATAAGGCAGCTAGTAAATATAACAAAATTAATTGTGTCAAGCACTTCAGAAACATTTTTCGCAAGGAATTCAACATTAAGCTAAAAAGGTAACATATCACCGGATGGAAGCGCTACCAAGATCTAGTTGCTATCCCGATTCAACGTTCATGTGGGAGTGAATTGTAGATAATTTGCAAGAAGGAAAAAAGGAAAATATAATTAACCACAGACTACAAAACTCACTGACTGTTCCATGGCTTTATGCCGTAAGAGCGTAATTTCTCATGTTTAAAATTTAGACAAGCTTTAGAAACAAGAGATATTATGTGATCAGGAAACTAGCCCTGCAAAAGGTCACACAACTAAATCTTAGCAGATGCTCATAAGAAAGTTTCTTGTGGTAACTTTAGCATTTAAGGATCCAACATTGAATATCACTGTATACATGATCAGAGCTGAAGGAACAAAACATGCTTTTGAGTTTTGACATTTGGGACATCTAGGCGTACACGATTTTCTTGATATACATATAGTGTTCGCTGTGGATGCTAGCCACAAGGCAAATCAATATAGTGAAATCTTGAGTTGAATTTGTCTACAAGCATATTTCTTAGAAAGTAAAAGCTACATCTAAACAACATCTAACCTGGCGCTCCACAGTTAATGGTGTATACCCTGTCATCAGAAAATGGCATCTTGGAGTAGGAATTAGAGAGGCAAGAAGTCCAACCAAATCATTGTTCATGTATCCCGGATATCGCAAGGTGGTTGTGCTTGCAGACATAACCGTCGAGACCAGGGAATTTGTCTGTGCAAATGTAGGATTTGTAAGGTGGAGACGCTCTACAGCAATCCGATTCAGTGCCGTATTGTCAAGAACAACAACACAATCAGCATTTAATGTAAGGCGCTTCAGAGTCAAAAGTGAATTGTATGGCTGGACAACCACATCACTCGTTTCCATTTGGTTTGGAAACACACTATATGTCTGGACTAGTTTTTTGCTGTAGCGGTCATTAAGAGTCTCCAATATATAAGATCCCATTCCTGCATCAAAGCAAAGGTTAAGAGATATAACATTATCAAATTGCTTGTGCTTACAAGACAGAGATAAATGAGACTGCTTCTCGTAGTTTTTTTACTATACAATACAAACTGCCTACCTGATTATTTAGCCTCCTTTGCAAGATATTATATTCTCTTAGAAAAGAAATGACATAAAGTTATGCAAGATGCATTTGTCTTTCTCTTGAAACTTCTATGAAACAATAACAACACTCCAAATGGCAAGCAACACCTTGTAAGGAGAAAAATTCCATCTACCACTTCAGTGGTCATCATAACTATTAATTACTGGCACATAACCTCTCTCCACTCTATAATCAGCATATTAAGGTACATTGTTTAATACAATACAACTACATAATGTAACTGAGATAAATTTGAGGCGCTGTGATAAGACCAAAAATACAGTTGATTATATTTTTAACAAAGTTCATCAATGTATTATGTACTACTCCTACAGACAAGTTAATTTATCCCTGATAAAAAACCAGGAGAAGATGCAACAATTCTGAAAGGAAATGAGACAAAAGGCCAACTTAAGAGAATAAATCACCTATTTATATTAATTAAATGAGAATTTCCTAAGATGCTAAATTGCACATCCAGATTCAGCGGGAGGACATAATTTATTGGAAATTCATCTCTAATATGTATTAGTTAAACAGAAAGGCTTAAGAAGTTGCACCATGACTTAGATAAATATTAAATATGTGACAGAACAAAGGAAATTCAAAGAAAGTTAATAAAGAAGAACCTGATCCTGTTCCTCCAGCAATTGAATGACATAAGACAAAACCCTCAAGGCTATCACTTCCGTCTGCCTCTCTATCAACCATGTCCATGATATCATCCACCACTTGCTCTCCCTATTAAGAAACAAAGAAATAAGCAGGATTTAAGCCAGCATGAGATTCATGACATCCTTGCATTTAGAATTTGCAAGAAGATGCATAAACGTAAGTGTTTGATCAATAAAGAAGAAATGATGAGAAGTCGGAACTTCTTTTGAAAACTTTTAAACATAACAAGACCAAATTTGAAATTTTTACTTGTTTTAGGAACATGAAACGATGACTTTCATGAAGGTATACAATGCTAAATGTGAAATGCATGCAAGTAGACGCAGGAAGAAACCTCTTGCTAAATGATAACTTGAAGACTTAACTGAACGCCCAAATTATGTGTTTGATACCACACCTTCACTTTTTGGCAGTGAGCTTAAACTTAATAATAGCAGCAAAAGCCTATTTGAGGATGGTTCAGGTTTATATAACCCGCTATTTATTCAAGCAAAAGAAAATGTGTACCAACTAAAACATCATGTTGGCAAACCTGGTGATACCCACTGGCCCAATTGTTTCCTGCACCCCCTCCATGTTCTGAGACAAATATGTTCTCGTGGTTGTAGAGGTTTCTGTAGTCACTGTTTTGTATTCCATTGATAACTCTAGGTTCAAGGTCCATCAAGAGAGCTCGTGGTATGTAGTGTTGATCATCTGCTTGATAAAAGAAAACATCCTTCCTATCTCCTCCCTGCAGTAAAGTTGATAGAATAATTCAATAAAGTGACTAGTTGAATTACCAACTAAACATAGAAGACACCACACAAATGGAAATAAAGTAAGGATAAAAATCCTTGTACATATCAAGTTCCAAAAATGCAATTTGATATCAGTAAGGACATGAGTTAAAAGCTATGGGGATGCCACAAGATGCAATTTCTAGGGTACTCAATGCTCCTGCCTTCTGACACAGCTTCCCTGAGTTAATGTATGATACTGTTTCTTTAAAACTAAAGAGGTTCAACAATTAAAGCTCAAAATAATAAAATAAAATAAATAGTATGAATGTAATTTATGAACAAACATAGTGAAGAAAAATATCCTTTTCAATTGAATGCAGCTCCATGATAGTTGAAGAGGAAGAAGAGACAGTGAGGTGAAGATCTGAGCTTGAGCTCTCCTCTGATTTGTGTGATCTCTCTCTTTCTGTGAGTTTTGTGCTCCTGTGAGCTTTGTGCTCTCAACCCCTTTGTGTGATCCCCTTTTGTGAGTGACGGTTGGAGGAGATCAGTGAACTCTCCCTTTGTGTTCTTGGTGGTGCACTGTGAGAGAAGAATAGGACTGATTTCAGCAGGCTTCTGAGCCAAATATCATCGACGACGATCCTTAACAGTGGTATCAGAGCTCGGTGAGTCGTCGCCCTTCCAATACCTTCAAGATTATCTGTGTTAATTCGCTGCGTTTAACTGCTGAAATTTATCTGCTGAAAAACCTTTTTTTTGTCCCACTGCGGTTATCTGCTGAAGTTAACATTTGTATTTTATTGTGTTTTTTCTGTTTGAAAAAATGTCCGCTGCTAATCAATATAGTATGATTCAATATGGTATGGCCCCGTTCAACGGAAAATCTGATTTTAGCATTTGGAAACAAAAAATAAAATGCATTTTAATTCAACAGAAGTCGTTTAGGGCTGTTGATCAGACTTATTTAACTTCTGACACTGAAAATAAACGGGCGGAAATGAACGAAAATGCTTGTTCCACAATTTATTTGAATTTATCTGACTCTGTGATTAGAAAAGTTGGAATTTTAGAATCTGCTAAAACCCTTTGGGACAAACTTGAAGAACTCTATACTGAAACCTCTTTGCCCAGTAAAATGTTTTTGCTTGAAATTTTTTTCAAATTTAGATTGGATATGTCTAAGGACATTGAGGAGAACCTAGATGTTTTCACAAAACTTATTTCAGATATTAAGTTAACTGGTGATAAACATATAGATGATTATACTCCTATTGCCCTTCTAAATGCTATTCCTGACTCATATAATGATGTGAAATCTGCTATTAAATATGGTAGAGATGAGGTTACCCTTGATGTTGTGGTCAATGGTCTTAAGAGTAAGGAATTAGATTTAAAACATTCTGGGGGAAATAAAAATTCTGGTGAGGTTATGCATGTGAGGGGTAGGCCTCAGAATAGGTCTAATTACCAAAAGAATGCTAGTAATGGGGAATAAAGTAAGAAAAAATTTGAAAAATGGAAGGGGTAGATCTAAGTCCAGGTTTAAAGCTAAAAAATGCTATAATTGTCATGAAACTGGTCACTTTATTAAAGATTGTCCTAAGCCTAAGAAAAATCAGCAAAATGAACATGCTAATATGGCTGTCTGTGAGGGCAAAATGGGTGAGATTTTCATGATTAATAATCTGTGTGATTATGCATATTTGAACTCTGTGTTATCTGATCCTTTGTGTAAATCAGATTGGTTGGTAGACTCTGGTTGTACTTTTCATATGACTCCTTTTAAAACCTTGTTTTCAAACTACAAGAAAATAAAGAATGGCTTTGTGTTAATGGCAAATGAAAAGAAATGCAATGTTTTAGGAACTGGTGATGTATGCCTTAGGTTTTCCTCTGGTTCTGTGTTTACTTTGAAGGATGTTAGGCATGTTCCTGATTTACGTTATAACTTGATTTCTTGTGCATCTCTAGAAAATGATGGTTTGGAGGGAAAATGGGGTAAAGGGGTTATGAAAATTCAAAAAGGGTCTCTTGTTGTTTTTACTGCTGAAAAACAAAACAATTTGTATATTTGTCATGCTGAACCTGTGCTTGATTCTGTTAACTCTGTGATAGGTGATAAATCTGTTTTATGGCATAATAGATTAGGTCACATGAGTAATAAAGGATTAGAAATTTTGCATAAAGGAGGTCACTTTGGTAGTGATAAAATATCCCCCATCCCTTTCTGTGAATCTTGTGTGCTAGGAAAACAACATAGGGTTACTTTTCCTACTTCTTCTTTTCCTAATCAGTCTAAGTGCACTAGTGTACTTGAATATTTGCATGTTGATGTGTGGGGTCCCTCTAGTGTGCCTACGTATGGAGGGAACCAATATTTTCTTTCCATAATTGATGATTATTCTAGGAAAGTTTGGGTTTTACTCATGAAACAAAAATCTAAAATTTTTGATAAATTTAAAAACTGGAAAATTATGATTGAAAACCAAACGGGAAAGAAAATTAAAACTCTTAGGACAGACAATGGTCTTGAGTTTTGTAACAAACAATTGAATGATTTGTGTACTACTTGGGGTATTAAAAGGCATAAATCTGTTCCCTACACACCCCAGCAGAATGGGGTTGCTGAAAGGATGAATAGAACTCTCTTAGAGAGGGTGAGGGCTATGTTGGCCACATCTGGGCTCTCCAAGAAGTTCTGGGGAGAAGCTGTTTGTACTGCGGCCTATTTGATTAATAGGTCTCCTTCTGTTCCCTTAGGAGGAAAATGCCCTGAATTTGTGTTCACGGGCAAACCTCTTGATTTAAATAATTTGAGAATTTTCGGGAGTGCTGGCTATGTGCATCAAAAGATTGATAAGTTAGAACCTAGATCTAAGAAATGTGTTTTCTTAGGATATCCTGAAGGGGTAAAAGGTTATAGGCTTTGGAATAAGAGTGAACCGGGGTTTAAGGTAGTGATAAGCAGAGATGTTGTTTTTAATGAAAATAAATTTCCTTGTTTACCTTTACATGTTCCTATTCCTGAAAATGATGCCCCAAATGAGGTGGAGCAAAAGCCTATTATAAATCAACCCAAATCATTTTCTGAAGAAAAATTGAATGATACAATTATTAAAAATCAAGATGAGATTATTCCTAATGAGGTGGAGCATGATATGCAGGATATAGATAACATGCATGATTTAAAATCAAGATGAGATTATTCCTAATGAGGTGGAGCATGATATGCAGGATATAGATAACATGCATGATTTGAATGATTATCAACTCACTAGGGATAGAAATAAAAGAACCATTAGGAAACCTGAAAGATATAGAGATTGCAATTTGATTGATTGTAATATGTCTGAGTTTGCCTTTAATGTGTTTGAATCCCTTGAGTGCAATGAACCTAAGACTTATAAAGAAGCATTAAGGTCAAAATATTCTGAAGAATGGATTAGTGCTATGAAGAGTAAGATGGAATCCCTAAAAATTAACCAAACATGGAAACTTGTTCCTAAACCTGCTAGTTGTTCTGTAGTGGACTGTAAGTGGCTGTTTAAGGTGAAACAAGAATCTGAAAGTATTAGGTTTAAGGCTAGGTTAGTAGCTAAGGGATTTACTCAAAAGGAGGGAATTGATTATGCTAAAATTTTTGCTCCTGTTGTCAAATTCACTACTATTAGAATTATGCTTGTTTTAGTTGCTCATTTTAATTGGGAATTAAAACAAATGGATGTAACTACTGCTTTCTTGCATGGTGATCTTGATAAAAATATTTATATGCACCAACCTGAGGGCTTTGTGGACCCTAAATTGCCTGATCATGTGTGTTTGTTAAAAAAGATTTTGTATGGTTTAAAACAATCACCTAGGCAATGGAATATTAGATTTGATAAATGCATGCAATCTTTAAAGTTTAAAAGGAGTTCTGCTGATCATTACCTGTATTATAAGAATATAGACTATGTGCCTGTATTTCTTGTAATTTATGTGGATGACATGTTGATTGTTAGTCCTTGTTTGAAGTCTATTAAGCATGTTCAAAAATATCTTTGTGAAAATTTTAACATGAAAGACTTAGGTGATGCTAAAAGAATCCTAGGCATGAATATTATTAGGGACAAAAACAAATCTACTCTAGTTTTAAACCAAAGTTCATATGTTAAAAAAATTTTGAGTAAATTTGCTATGTCTAATGCCAAATCTGTGAATGTGCCTCTTGCTTCCCATTTTGTGTTAAGTAAGGATCAATCTCCCAATACTGAAACTGAAATAAATGATATGAAGAAGGTGTCATATTCGAATGCTATAGGATCAGTCATGTATCTCATGGTTAGTACTAGGCATGACATTGCATATGCGATTAGTTGCTTGAGTAGATATATATCAAACCCTGGTATGCCTCATTGGAATGCCTTGAAGTGGCTTTTAAGATATTTGAAATCCTCTGTGAATGTAGGATTAACCTTTTCTAAGTGTTCTGAAGGTGTCAAACTTGCTGGCTATGTAGATTCTAATTATGCAAATGATAGGGATAATAGAAAATCTACCACTTCCTATGTGTTTACTTTGTGTGGCTCTTGCATAAGTTGGAAATCCCAATTACAACCCATTGTTGCTTTATCTACTACTGAATCTGAGTATGTTGCTACCACTGAAGCTTTTAAAGAAGCTATTTGGCTTAGGGCCTTATATCTGAAATTGGTTTTCTTGATAAAAATGTGGTTGTATTTTCTGATAGTCAATCTGCTATTCAACTTTGCAAAAATCCTGTTTTTCATGATAGAACTAAACATATTGATGTTAGATTTCATTAGCTTTGTGATTTTTTCCCCTTTGAACTCGATGATCGTTTGGTAGAGTTCGGTCCTTTGTGGACTTGGTATGCTTGGTGATTTTACCCCGATCTTTGTGATCTGAGTTTACTTAGTGTATTCTCTTCCATTGCTTGTATCTTCTTTGTAATTATACAGGTAATAATTTGGCGATAATGAGTCCTGCAGTTCCGTGTTTTTTCTCTGTGCACTACCTTGGGCCAAAGATGGAGATTGTTGCTATTTGTTGGCCCAAAGCTTCTGGCCCGTTACCAAAAGGCACATTTCCTTTTTGTTTATTTGATGTGCCCTAGCTTTTATCTGATGTGCCCTAGCCCCTCTATTTTCTTCTCCTACCCGATGGTTCTCACCTCCCAGTCTTCGTGATCTGATGGCCGCCGCTTGTGAGCTCCCATCCGTAGGTCGGCTCCCTCCTTCGTTTTCTTTCCTAGCTCCTCTCCCGTGTCGGCTGCCCCCATCCCTATATATGGGTAATGGGTTGGTAGTAGCTCGGTAGAGGGATGAAGAGGAAGAAGAGACAGTGAGGTGAAGATCTGAGCTTGAGCTCTCCTCTGATTTGTGTGATCTCTCTCTTTCTGTGAGTTTTGTGCTCCTGTGAGCTTTGTGCTCTCAACCCCTTTGTGCGATCCCCTTTTGTGAGTGACGGTTGGAGGAGATCAGTGAACTCTCCCTTTGTGTTCTTGGTGGTGCACTGTGAGAGAAGAACAGGACTGATTTCAGTAGGCTTCTGAGCCAAATATCATCGACGACGATCCTTAACAATAGTCTTACAGGAACACACATGTGATTGAATTCTATTGAACTGACCATCTTATATTACAAGTTACGATTCGCAAATATCGATCACACGCACAACGCATATAGTTATAATAGATTTGCCATATGCATGAATATTGGCCCTTTGTAAACATGTTAATTTATTGACATTTTCATGTTAGATTTCCCAGAATAGCAATCCATTCGGAGAGCTTTAGAACCTTTTTGCTAGGCAATGACTACGATGACATGACCTGACATTTTCAGTGGATCTTGCCTGCTTAGGATTGCACAACAGTAAAGCACCCCCTTAATCAACTATTACTTACAAAGAAGTGTATATGATTTCAAGTAAGTACTTATTCCCTAACGTTACACTTATCAATCTTAGATGCATAAATTTCAACATTATATACATAGAAGTTGGAAATTTCAGTAATGGGCTAAAAGCCTAGACTGCTAAAACAAGACTGCTAAAACATGAACCATACAGAGAGAGGATCAGAAGAAAATCTTAGATAATTGCCAATTTAACTAAGGAGATGATATTGTGGCTAGATGAATTATGAAAAAAATTGGTAACCTATGCAAAAAGAAGTATATTTAGGGGCTGTTTGTTTCACCAAGGGCTAGGAATAGGATTAGGAATCCTATTTAATTTATGGATTCCAACCTAATCCATAAAAAATTTATAGACAAGTTTTAGTTTTATGGAATCCTATTTTTTTATCATTCAATGTTTGTTTCACCCAAAGGATTAGGAATCTCACTTTTATAGAATTGGTCCAATTCCTAATACCATGTTTGGTTCAAAAAGACCCTTTTTTTGGGATCGATACTGTAGCAACGGCTAGCCCATTTTACATTTAAAAAATCACTGTAGCAACGGATTGAAGCCACAAAATTCAGATTTCAAGCGAAACAACACTGTAGCCTTCTGCATATGAAAGAAATTACTGCCATAATAGTTGGATTCAACAAAGATAATACAAAGCGAAACAAGTTTTTGAGTGAAATCTATTGAGTTACCAATATCAATATTTCTTGACAAAACACAAGCATACTTTTTGAACACTTCATCGAGACAATACATAAAAATTAAATCTTAAACAGTTTTATTGTATCATATCTATTTAGATTCCCAAATTTCACTATCCAAAACCAAAACATCGACTCATACGCACAATATCAGCCTCCCATTTGATCCTAAATTGAGTCTCAATCAACACTAGAGATAACTATCTTGATATAAATCGAAAGCTACAACTTTAGCAAGCTAATCACTGTAATAATTCTACTCAAAATTAAAACTTCTAAACATATTACTACCAAAATTCCATCAAAATGTATCACACCGCATAATGATCCAATTCAAAAGCAAGATAAATACTTACCTTGCTTCGATAAAATCTTCTTAAGATAGGGATCAGACTCAACGCCGATGTAATCCCCATCGGTGCATTCTCTATAGATCGAAGCTCGCCTTGAGACCTTCATGCCTATGAAAGGGTGGGGATCTCCAGACGCTTCCCTTCCTTCATCTCCTCCTCCGTGATCTTCTTGCTCTCCGCCCTTGTCTAGGGTTCGAGGCACGTCATCGCCATTGTTGTCGAGTGAGTGGTCGTCTAGGGTTTCATGAGAGGGGACCTGGACTCGCCTCAGCGACTTGAATCGGTCCATTGGAGATCGTCACCAGCAGCGAGCGAAGGGGATCGAAGTGTGAGAAGAGGAACAAACCCACCGATGCCACGAAGGAGGAGAAATCCTGAAGCCAACATCCGATTGAATGCCTCGTCTTCGGAAAAGAAATCGAAGAACCGCGGGAAAGTAGGCGCGAAGAAGAGATGAGGCGAGAGAACAGCGGTAACAGCCTCAACCCAGATCTAGGGTGAGTACACCATGGCGGAATCCGAATAAGAAAGAGGAAAGGGAGAGAACAGAGGAAAGGGAGAGAACAGGGGAATGTCAGCTTTTTGCCCCAATTCCTCTCAAACGGAGAGGATTTGGGAGAGGAAAGGGAGAGAACAGGGGAATGTCAGCTTTTTGCCCCAATTCCTCTCAAACGGAGAGGATTTGGGTTTCCATAAAAATCCACTGTTTTGACCACTTTATGGATTTGGTAATCTATAAAAAAAGTTTGAACCAAACTCAAGATTAGAATTCATTTGGAATTCTTTAATTACGAAAATGCCACTGTCAGAGCCTAAATACTAATCCTATTCTATAAAAGGGTGAAACAAACAGCCCCTTAGCATCGTTGGCAGTGTGAGTGATGGTGTTGTTGATGATTATAATGGTGAAATGAAGCAAATTTTAAAGTACCTTTGAGTAGAAACATTATCGGAAATCACACCAATTTCTAACTGTTACTCATCAATTACTTCTAGCTATGTCAGCAGAGAAGAATACTCATCATCAGCTGGAGTGATACAGGGGTAATATTCCATTAAGAATTGTTCTGTTCGAATTAACACTACACCATTCTTTGGAAGTTAGTGACTATGTGTGCTTCTGCTACGTTATCCCGTCAGCAAAATGAGAAGGTAGCAATACAAGACTCTCTCTTCAAAAAACTTTTCCGCCTGAGAATGTTGTGCATTTAAGACATACTACACTAAGGATTCTAGAACCAACAACCAGAAGGTCCAGATTTTAGAACTACCGCTTATTACATTACAATCTATCCACTCTACTTGATACTTCGCAACGTCAATTACCCATAGAACCTACCAAACTTTCTCGTAGCCTTACTAGCGGCTCCAATCAATGATCTCATCAAAAGAACATAAATGTGACGTTTGCTACCGCACGTCCACATAAATTTAGGCCCGTTGAGGAAATTTTCACTTGCATTCAGCACAGACTAGAATCAAGAATCGAACGAGTCACCTCCTATGCCCTAATCTCCCGCCTTGACCGAAATCAGACATCGTCATCTCGCAAAAATAAAGAAAATTCGCCAAAAACTCAACACCGTCACCTAATTACTCAATCGGATGAAAAAAATAGCAAAAAAAATAAGGCTATTCCCTATTCTATCGCCGTCACCTCGTATAAATCAACGGAAATTCACTATTAATCCCACATAATAATCACTAGAAATTGCGTAAAAAATCAGAAAAAATTCAGGAGAAAAGTACGAAGGCGCAGAATCGATCGCGACCTGAGTAGCGAAATCTTCGAGGAGGCCGTCCTTGCCGATGCCGTGCTCGAGGCAGAGCTGCTTCCAGAACTCCATCCCGATCTGGTTCCCGCATTGTCCCACTTGGATCGTTATGATCTCTCGCGGCATTTTCTTCGATTTGAGGAAGCAGGAGTAGAGATCTAGGGTTTTTGCACTTGTGCGATGAGAGCTGGAATTGTTTTTAAAAAGAGGGAGGGAAAATGAGGGGTTTTATTTATCTATGCGTTTTTTCTTGTTTTTCTTTTTCTTTTTTGGGTTATTTGCAGTTAGATGCCTTAAACTTACACCGGTTTAGACTTTGCTGCCATAAAGTTTACGTGAAAAACAGCCCCAAGATAAAAATTTCTTTTACTTCTATATATCTTAAAAGAGAATTTGTAAATATAAAGACTTATTTTCTTTTGTATAGAACAAGAAAAATGACAGATGAAGAAATTGATAATAGCAAGATCAATTTAAGTTACTTTACTTTTCCAAAATAACCCTATCTCGAGATACAAAATAAATTGACCTCTTGAATAGTAATTGGCTACAAAATTTTGCCATTGACAAAACTTTAGAAAGAGATATTTGGCTAATTTAATAATATATTAAATTTTAGATTCTTAAACTAGAAAATTTAGAGTTGACCTTATATTATTTAGAGCAATAATGTATAAGCATCATATGGCAATATTTTTGGTAACATATATTTTTATATAATTTTTAATTTTTAATTTTAAGTGTACAATAATCTAATCTAATGTATTAAAAGTTCGAGAGACGCAAATTTAAAATATAATGATAAAAAAACACGACCGTACTTTGCACGGGGTACATACTAGTACCTTATAATGACTCAACAACAGGGTATACAGTAGTTCAATTATTTAAATTCGGGATTTTCTAGGGAATGTAGAATTTGGGTGCTAATGTTAAAATTGGTGCGGCTGTTTTATTAGGAAAAAAGGTTGATGCCAATGTAAATGTTGCGGTATCTAAATGATAACAACCCTTTCATTTATTTATTTATTTTATCTGTTGGCCTGCGCTTTTTCCTTGCTATGAGGGGTTGTTTGTTTCGTTTCCCCCAGAATCTAAAACCTACTTTCCTTCACTTTTTCACTTTCCTCCACTTTCCAAAACCCACTTTCCTTCATTTTCTTCATTTTCCTCCAATAATATTGTGACAACTCATCCCATCACATCTCATTTCATACTTTTAAAAATAAACAAAACACAAGAAATGAATCACATCAATCAACTCATCTAACTCACTTTCCCTCACTTTTCTTTATTTTCTATCATCTTTAAAAATTACTCACATCATCCAATAATATGGTGACAACTCATCACATCTCATTAAAATTTCCTTCCATCACTTTCCTCCAAAAAATTTTGTAAAATGATTTTCCTAAGTATGTGTCACATCATCCAATAATATAATGACAACTCATCTCATCTCATCTATTTTCCCCCACTTTTAAGAATGAACCAAACACAAGAAAAGAACCTAAACAAGGAAAGTGAAGGAAAACATCAAAAATTACTCACATCAACCAATAATATGGTGGCAACTCATATTCTCCCCCAGTTTCGGTTATAGCTTTGACGAACCAAACCTCTGAAAGTGGAGGAAAACATCAAAATTCACCTTCTTTTCCCCCACTTTCCCCCACTTTCGGTTTTTTTGCGAAACAAACAGGCCCTTATCATGAGCGCGTGGGAAAATAAAAGGGTTCTCTATTTGATGAGCGCAGAATTGGATCCATACTCGAAGGGTCTGTTTGGCAAATGACTCCAAACTGGATCAGCTTTGTTTTATTTTGTAACTAGGCCAGAATTGAACCGGTTGGCAGAATTGAATAAGTTGGGAGCTAGTTCAATTCTAGTCCCGTTAAAAGCATTTAAAATAAACTAAAAATAGTTGGGCCAGCGGTGGCCAAACTTATCCCGACCACAAAAAGATATTAAAACTAGATCAGGTTTCAACCCGACCCAATTTTAGTAGTTTACCAAACAAAGCCCTTAGATTTATTTTTTTGGCTAAATGGCATTGTGTCACTCTTGTAGCACTTAAATATCTTAAGTTACAAAATATATCAAACAAAAACCTTGGGTTGGTGGCTTTTTGAATTTGGCTAGAGCCTAACGGGTTATAAAATTGAATGGACAATAATGCCCCTCCTTTGGAATTAACCCCTATATAAGACAAAGCAATAAATATTACAATGAAGGAGGGTAAAAAGCATTTAATTTGATGACATGCCCTGGGAATATTCTAGGAAATATTATCATCATTGGTTAATAGAAGGTAGCAACTTGCATCTTTTTACCAACTGGGAATACTTTTTTGTTATGTTTCGTAAGTTAGAGACGTTTACTGCTGTAGAAGTGAAACTGTAAGTTATATAAGTGCCATTTTGCCTTTTTATTATTATTATCATTAATTGAACTAACAAAAGAGAATGTGATGGCCAGTCAACAAAGAGAAGGTTTTGATCTTTGTCCCATTTTATGAAAAAAATTAATAAAAGTATAGTTAAGACTAAGTGACCGGACATGAATATAAGAGAACATGGTTTCCTTCCTCTATTTGATGATAAGATAAGAAATTGCTTCAAAACAATTTTCAAAAATAGAAATGATAAAGGCACACCCTTTACCACACCTCCAACCACACCATCTCTCTCGCTACAGTGCACCGGGTCCACATGAGATTTTATTTGGGCCCGGTGCACTGTAGCGAGAGAGATGGTGTGATCGGAGGTGTGGTAGAGAGTGTGTCCCTAGTGCCTCTCTTTCAAAAATAGGGTGATAGTTAACAAAGAAAGAAAACCATAATTTAACTGAACAAAAGAACGTAATTCATGTAACCTACTCTTGAAAGTTAACATATAGGGTATGTTTTAATTTTTTAGATAGACCAAAAAGATCCCCTTGCATAAGTTTCGACAATCTTAAAAGAGGATAAAATTTTGGAAGGTTGTAATCATCTACGTGATACTCTTTTCATTTCCTTTTTCCAGTTCCATGATTTTGAATTATTTTATTATAAGTGAAATTTGTGTCAATGCCCCAAAAGTAATAAGTTTATGTGACCTGAGCCTTCTAATTTTTCTTCATGTGTTGCAGCCCTTAAATTACAGATCTATGTGATTCAGACATTTTCAAGTAATTCTCATGCCAATTAAGCACAAAGAGAGAGAAATAAATATAAAAACCCAAAATACCTTCTTCCTCCTCTCTCTTCATTCTCTCCAAATCTAAATCTAGTCCTTCATCCTCTCCTCTCCTCCTCTCTCTTCATTCTCTCCAAATCTAAATCTAGTCCTTCATCCTCTCCTCTCCTCCTCTCTCCTAACTCATTTACTTCCTCATCTCTCTCTCTTCCTCCTTTTTTCTCTCAGATGCCGACATCCCCCTCCATCGTCGCCGACCTTGCGTACACGCTCTGGCCATATTATTCGTTCCATTTCTTCCATTAAGTTTTCTCGATCCCTTTTTCTTTCCCCCAAATTAAAACTAAAAAAAGCTCTAATTTTTCCTGACACTGAAGGCGAAGAGATGACGAAGAACACGGCGGAGGAGGTGGTGCGGAGGAGGACGAGAAGGAGCCCGATGTTACCACAAGTTCCACAAAACATCCAAGCTATCAGTTTTTAAAGAAATTTGTAATTTCTATTTGAACATCGTGGAAATATGAAAGATTTAATGATATACAGACTTGATGTGATTATTTGAATAATTTTTGATGTTACGTTCAAGTCCAAGGTGGAATATTAAAGCTAATGAGTTAGAAGTGAAGTCCAAGGTCTTGTATGTTAAGTCTATTGGGTTGAATAATAAGTCCAACGACTTGTATGTTAAGTCTATTGAGTTGAATAATAAGTCTAATTTATTGAATATTAAGTGTAACGGGTTATATATTAAGTTTAATTTGGTTCGTGTTAAGTCCGGTTTAGTTCATGTTAAATCCAGTTTGGTTCATGTTAAGTCCAGTTTGGTTCGTGTTAAGTTCGGTTTATTAAATTTAAGTCTAATTTAAATCATTTTAAGTCTAATTTAAATCACGTTAAGTCTAATTCAACTTGTTTTCCGACTTAAAACAAGTTGAATTAGACTTAACATGATTTAAATTAGAACTAACAGGAATTTAACATGGTTAAAATTAGATTTAAAAAAATTAAATTAGATTTAACATGAATCAATCTGTACTTAACATGAATCAAATTGGACTTAACATGAAATTAGACTTAAAATAATTTGAAATAGACTTAACATTATTCTGACCATTCTGGCCACGTTATTCGCTCCTTTTCTCCTACTATTTTTTCCTGCTCTCTCTTTCTTTTCACCCAAAAACTAAAAAAAACCCTCAAATTTATAGGAGTTCCAGTCAAAGGATCGGTCAAGTTCAGTTTGGTTTGTATTAAGTACAATTTAAATCATTTTAAGTCTAGTTTAAATCATTTTAAGTCTAGTTTAAATCGTTTTAACTCTAATTTAAATCATATTAAGTCAAACAATTCATGTTAAGTCTAATTTATTTCCTATTAATTCTAGTTCAACTTATTTTGAGTCTAATTTTGTTAAGTCTAATTGATTCATGTTAAGTCTAATTTCAGTTCCTATTAAGTCTAATTTTAGTTCACGTTAAGTCTAATTTCAATTTATGTTAAGTCTAATTTTAGTTTATGTTAAGTCTAATTTATTTCCTGTAAAGTCTAATACAACTTATTTTAAATATAATTTTATGTTAAGTCCAATTTGGTTCATGTTAAGTTCAATTTTAGTTCCTGTTAAGTCCAAATTTATTTCATGTTAAGTCTAATTTTAGCTTATGTTAAGTCTAATTCGACTTATTATAAGTCTAATTTCATGTTAAGGTCTAAATTAATTCATGTTAAGTCTAAATTCAGTTCATGTTAAGTCTAATTTCAGTTCATGTTAAGTTAAATTCTAGTTCATGTTAAGTCTAAATCAACTTATTTTAAGTTTAATTTCATGTTAAGTCCAATTTTTTCGACCCTAGAGGGGGTGGAGGGTGAATAGAGTCAATGCTAATCTAATCCTAATTTTATGCTAATTAAAAAACTTTCTTAATTAATTAATTTTTGCAAAAGATATATGAATTGAGTTATGAGCAAGAATGTAAATTACAAGCACAAAATAAATATACACAAAGCAAACCCAAACACAAGATATGATCACGGAGTTCAGTCAATCCTTGACCTACATCTCCGCTCCTCACCTCGAGGAGATCTCCACTATATCGGTACACCCGGTTTGGAAGCCGAAACTTCTCTACACACTCCGTTTTTTAGTTCACCGAAAACTCTACAAGTCACTCATAATGTACATACACAAACTACAACCTCAAGTATTGATCCTCACGTATCGCCTCCATCAAGTACTCGACTTCACTATTTTTCACTAGGGTTTACTACCGACGTCACTCCTCTTGGAATTGACTACGTCCTCACCACACACTTCTTTTGGTGTAAATATGTATTACAAAGTGATGATCATAAATGAAGCTCAAATACAATAATTTATTCTCTAACAATGAATGATAGCACAATGAAGCTCACTCTCATAGTATCACTCACCACAATCCACAATATAATGTATGGATTTAATCCTAGAAGCTCAATAGGGATGTGTGTGTGATAAAAGAATTGGGATGTGTGTGTGATAAAAGAGTACAAATAAAATCTAACTCAAACGGAGCTAGCAATAAAATAGATATGAAATTCAAGAGTAAAATGCTAGATAATTGAGTTAGGAAAACTTCTCTATAAACACAAATAGTAGATAATAAAAGATTGAGGATGAATTCCTCAACCAATGATGTAAGCTCCTCTTTGTGAAAACCAAACACCAAACTTGAAACAAACTTAATCAAACTTTAAAACTCTTTTAAAATTTGTTTAAAATATTTTGGGAAATAGTTAATGTAAAGGAGTATTTATAAACCTGAAGAAACCAGCCCAAAAATCCAACCAAAACCCTTAAAAACATTAAAATAATCAAAGCTGTAAACTAGTCGTTATTGTGCCAACGGTTAGTTATAAATCGACTTAACAGTGCACACAAACCCACTTGGCAGAGGAAAATAACAGTTTGAAAAACAGGCTATAAGTCAACTTATATAGGATCACAAGTCGGCTTGCTATAAGTCGACTTGGCCAAGGAAAAATGCACTCTCAAGGGCAGTTCATAAGTTGACTTATCAATACTGATAAGTCGACTTATGAACATGCACAGAAATTATGCATGACCAAAATCTGACTTTTGAGAGGCTTTAAAAAATAATAAATAATTTTAAAAAATATAAAACTTTGGAAAAAGTTTGTAAACATGAATACAAACATGGTGGAAAAGGAATTTTTCAATTTGCACTTACCATTTGTGAAATCTCATAAATATTCAAAAAATACTAAAATACATGTGTATTTAAACATGTTAATTTTGACGTTTTGCTCAAATCAAGTTTAAAAAACTTGTATAATGTTTTTTTATGGACTTAATAAAAGATGTTTATAATGTTTGTATAGTCCAAAGCATATTAAAATATATTTTACATAAAAACACCTATGATTTGAGAAATTTCACAAATAATGTGTGTAGAATTTGAGCTTGAAGAATTAGCACACATTACATATAAACCTATACTAAGTATACCAAGAGTGAATCATATTGATGACAGGCGCAGCACAGGCGGCATGGCATTTTATCTAGGTGACAGTTTGGTCACTTGGACATCACAAAAGCAGAAGACGGTGGCGTTATCATCCTGCGAGGCAGAATTTATGGCGGCAACTGCAGCAGCATGCCAAGGCTTGTGGATGAGGAGTTTAATCAGCGAGGTGATTGGGAGTGAGCCCAAGCCGGTCACACTCTGAAGAATTAGCACACATTACATATAAACCTATACTAAGTATACCAAGAGTGAATCATATGAAGCTTGAAATTGATTGGTTGACTTGATTTGCATAGGCTTCAATATCAACGTAGCTTATTTTCCTGTGTATACTAAACAACCCAACAAAATACTAAAAACAATATTAGTCGTAAATTATTTGTTAAATCATCATCAAAAGAAGAAGGCCAACACAATTTGGTTCATGTTAAGTCCAATTTTAGTTTATGTTAATTCTAATTTTAGTTCATGTTAAGTCCAATTTCAGTTCTTATTAAGTCTAATTTTGGTTAATGTTAAGTCTAGTTTTAGTTCATGTTAAGTCTAATTCTTTTTCATGTTAAGTCTAGTTCAACTTTTTTAGTCTACTTTCATGTTAAGTCATACTTGATTCATGTTAAGTACAATTTTAGTTCATGTTAATTCTAATTACAGTTCATATTAAGTCTAATTACAATCCGTGTTAAATATAATTTTCAGTTCGCGTTAAGTTTAATTTCAGTTCATGAAATCAAATTAGACTTAACATAAAATTAGACTTAAAAATAAGTTAAATTAGACTTAACATGATTTAAATTAGACTTAACAGGAATTAGATTGGACTTAACATAAAATTAAATTAGACTTAATATAAAATTAGACATAAAACAAGTTAAATTAGACTTAACATGATTTAAATTAGGCATTTTTTAGTTTTTTTTTTTGGGGGGGTGGGCAGATCGACAAAAAATTTAGGGAGAAAATGTCACGACCCCATGTCTACGCGCCTGTTGGCGCGTCAAGCTGTGGGACCCACCGAGAGCAACTTGATGTTGACTAAAGTCCACTGCTAAATAATAGCAACTAATTATTCTTGGACATTGAGCCTTCTTCTATTTAAGGCCACTAACATTTCTTCAGCACTAGGTCATGTGGTGACTAAAAGTGTGTGTGTGTGTCGTGGGGGGGGGGGGGGGCAATAATCACCCACCTTACAAAGACAATGTCATCATCGTCACGACATGACAATTGACATATCCCAGTATCACTGCCAGGCGATGTGGACTCTAGAGGTGGCTCCTACGAGCTCTAGAGGTGGCTCCTACGGGCTCTAGATGTAGCTCCCACCGCATCCACACGGTGTAACACTTAGCCCCATATAACACATAGCTCCACACTTCCGGTTGGCAACTGCTCTGATACCATTTTGTCATGCCCCAGGCCCACTGGCCCGTTGGCGCGTGCAAACTGTGGGACCCATCGAGAGCAACTCGATGTTGGCTAAAGTCCATTGCTAAAATGCTAGCACTAGATGTTCTTGGGCATTGAGCTTTTCTAGTGAAGTCACTAATATTTCTTCATACTAGTCCATGTGAGACTAAAGTGGAGGGTATCCTAGAAAAGGAGCGAACAATATAACTGAAACGTGCATGTAAGGTCGACGGTGGCAGCATCTTCGAGAAAAAGGAGGAGGGGGAAGAGAGAGAGAGAGGTGGTCTTATTAATTCCAAACACGTGCGAGAGACATAAAAATAAAAAGAAAAGCAAAGATCAAACTTGTACCGGAGACAGTGGTCTTATTAATTCCAATATTTTGATGATTAACATTTCTTATTTCTGTCACTTTTGGGACAAATTTTTAAAACCATCCGTTTTTAAAATTTATTTTCAAAAAACGATCTGTTTCAATCTTAATTTTAAAAACGGACCCAATTAGTTGAAACTGGGTCGGTTTTTGAAAAAAAATTTCCCAAACTTCACGGGAGTTGATCTCCCGTGGAGTTTTGTTATGAAAAAAAACTTGACGTGAGTTCAACTCCCGTGAAGTTTGAGAATTTTTTTTCAAAAACCGACTCAGTTTTATCTAACTGGATCTGTTTTTAAAATTAAGGTTGAAATGAGTCGTTTTTTAAAAATAAATTTCAAAAGCCGATGGTTTTAAAAAAATCCTCCGTCACTTTTGAAAAAAAAGGAAAAAGAAAAAGAAAAAGAAAAAAGGAAAATCACATTCAGCTCAGTAAAGCAGCCGGGGCGATTGCCGCTGAGACCATGGGCCTAGTGGGCTTTTTATTGCAACTCGCAAGCCAACAAATAGTCACGTATCACTCTACCTCATCATAACTAACATGCTCCCCTCCTCTCCAATTTACAATCAGACCGCCAAACTCGTCAACAATCGCAAGACCACAATAATTAAACATCACCGGCTTACCACTACACCGAATCATCAGAGTAACGCCCGTTTGCTATCCTTTATATCCACGCTGCTATTGTGCGCACCCTTATCTTATCTGGTTCTCTCTCTCTCTCTCTCTCTCTAGGGTTTCTATTTTCGTGCCCTTTTCGATCCTCTCTCGATTTCTAGGGTTTCTGATCCCAGATCGGCCCATGGTTTCCCCTAATTTCTAAGATCTATAGGTTTTAATCGCTTTTTTCATTGATTACGCGATGATTTCAGTCATGAACGATTTCGATATCGATCGAAACCCTAGCTCGGCTTCAGATCTCTCGTCATTCGGCATGGAATCCCCAAAAGAAGAGAACAAACCGGATCGGATCGATCTAGAGATCCCTCCCGCTCTCGATCCGCCGCTGGAATCGCGAGATCTGGAGGAATCTAGGGTTAGGGTTTCGCCGACTAGGGTTAGGGTTGCGGAAGAGGATCGCCTCGATATGAGCGGATTCTTGATCGGAGACATGGTATGGGGAAAGGTGAAGTCTCATCCGTGGTGGCCTGGCCACATCTTCAACGAGGCTTTCGCTTCGCCGGCGGTCCGAAGATCGAAGAAAGCTGGTCACGCTTTGGTTGCTTTCTTTGGCGATAGCAGCTACGGTTGGTTCGATCCGGCCGAGATGATTCCGTACGAATCGAACTTTGGTGAGAAATCGAAGCAGACGACTCAGAAGAGCTTTGTGAAGGCTGTGGAGGAGTCGATCGATGAGACGGGCAGACGAGCGGCGCTCGGGCTTTCTTGCAGGTGTAGGAACCCTTTCAATTTCAGGCCCATGAAGGTCCCTAACTATTTCGAGGTCGACGTTGCTGGTTATGAGCGGAATGGGATCTACTCGAAGAGGCAGATTAATAGGGAAAGGAATTCTTTTCGGCCGAAGGATGCTCTTGGTTTTTTGCAGCAGCTGGCTTTGACCCCGAGAGATAAGAAAGTGTACGATGTGGAATGGTATCGGAGGCTGGCAGTGTGGCTCGCAGTGAGGAGGTATAGCGAGACTTATGCGCAGGCTTTTGGGCAGCAGCCGGTGAGGCCTGTGAGAGAGGAGAACGGGGCAGCACTGCAGGCTGAGAGTTTCGCTCCTAGAGGTATAAACGCTTTCATGCCCGTGTTAGAGGTTCATGATTTGTATTCGAACAACACTAACTGCATGGTTTTTGCGATTTGTTTAAGTTTATGGTCCAATTTCGTATGTGTAGATAGTTGTTTTTGTGCGTCGATGCTTGTTGTCTGGCGGGGTGTTTCCATATCAATCAATCACTGTGATGACCGAGATATGAAAGTTAACTTATTATGTTTTATTTCAGGAGGTTTTCGTGTCAATGTAAAAGATCGGCTAATATTTGTAACCTTAGGTTCTTAGGATTCTATCAGAGTATGCATACAAATGTCCATAATTTTGATCAATAATGTATGCATTTGATGGTCTAGTAACATTGCTTGGTTTCTGACCTCGATACATATTGTTAGGCTAGGTAAAAGGGAAGATTAAGCTATATGCAAGAAATCAATTTTTTTGCGCACTTACATAACAATGATTGGCATTAGAGTATCCCCAAAGTAGATATGCATCAAGGATATGTATATTGTTATTTAGGTCAAGACAATCAAGGGTTGTGTAGCCTTGGAGCATTACTATTTTCGCGGCTAGGAATGTTCAATCTCCTCCCTTTACAAGGCAAAGGGAAGTATAGATTTTTATTCTTTAGCCCCTTCTCCAGTTTCCCACATGTTTTGGCATGATATCATGCAATAGAGAGAGCTGACTTGTGTGATGTCCTGATAATATTCCTGTGACTTGTGTAATTACTTATTGTATACACTTGTCCTTAAGCTTTTAAACTGTAGTTGAACACCCAAGATTTTTTCATGCTACTTATTTTTTCCCCCAAGTAGTTTTCCTTTTCTTAATTTTAGTTGTAGTTTGTTTCATTCTTTTTTCGTTTTGTTTTTTGTCGAGTTTGCAAGTTCATTTAATGGAATTACAGTCAACATGGATCAATAGTAGATAGGTTGTATCATGTATTCACCGTTTGATGCAAAATGATTCATTTACTTGTTGATTCACAAAGGCACAAACTCTTTTACAAAAAAAAAAAAGAAAAGTAATTTCCTTCTCACTTAGGATGCTTGCAAATTTTAAACTACTTATGACTCAGTATTGATGCATTAAATGGTCACAAGTAATTGCTGCTATCTACTTCATGAAAACCGATGCATGTTTTTAACTTTTTGCCTTGCAAATTTTATTTGATTTATTCTGCTCAAATTCTTATTAACGTTCCTGTACGTTTTGGCGATGGAAGATTCAGCAATGCAAGGAAACAAGTGAATTAGTAAAATTACTAGTTTTTTTTTGTAAATGATCATTTTAGTCTATATTGGTTTTTTATTGCATTTAGTCATTTCTCAAAAAGCATATAATAAAAAAAGAAAAAAAAGAAAAATGTAATTTGTTTTGTTGGGTATTTTTTTTTTTAATATTAATACGAGGGTGCTTAAACCATTGACCTTTATTGCTTCTCGTAATTTCAGTTGCGTCGAAACCCAAAGTAAGATTCAGCCTGTTGGATACGACACGGCCAACAAAGCCACTTCCCCAAATTCTGTCGCAACAATCAAATTTGAAGTTGTTTTAACCAGGTTAGCGCACAAACTAAAGACTGTGTAAATGGGCAAATAAAATGGGAACAGACAAAATAGAGTCCCGTAGAAAAAAAATAAATCTGAATCAACTAATGCCACCTGCTAAACCAGTATCAATAGCAGAATGCCCCGATTTAGTTCAACGGTTAAATCAAGTTCGAGATCTCATGAGGGGTGTACCTATTGTTTGAAAGTATCACCAGATACCGCGCTACCGAGCAAGATTTTTTTTTTTTTTTTGAAATACGGTTGAGTGTGCTGGATGCTTGCTGCATTCATCATATATATGCCCATGAATCTTCATGTAGGATGAAGGAAGCGCCTGTGTTCTCGATGTGCTGTTCTTCGAGCACATCAAGTTTATCGTGTTTTAGGTATAAGCTTATTGTAGGCAAAGAGGTTGGGCTGAGATCGAGGCTGGCCGAGTTTTTATTCGCGTCCTGATAGGGTTATATCCTTAAAAGCCAGAAGCGCTGGCTTGTGGATTTTGGTCACTTGGGGATGGAACACAGTTGAGGGATTCCCTTGTTGAGCGTATTGGAGCTTTCAGATTTAGACTTTTGACCTGTGAGAGGGGATTTGTTTTAGGTTTGACTCGTCAGGCCCGTGCAAAAGTTTGTCTACCCCATGAAGAAAAAAACCTCGCTAATAAAATGAAAAAAAAAAAACACTTTTGGAAGCTGTAAGTAAAACCCTGCGTGGTGCGGCTCTGTTCATAATAAATGAGAAGCGATGGTGCGGCTCATGACACGGAAAAAATTCATCCGAATGATACGCGCATTAAAAAAGAGGAGGATTATCCAGCTTTCTGCTTGGGAGCTGGGTTGTTTTCTACTGTTTCTCGAGGACCTTCTTTTTTTTTTTTTTCAAATATTCTATTCGAATCATGTGCAGGGAAAGGACCAACACCTAAATCTACTGTTTCTGTTTTGCCTTGGATTTGCATGAATAATTGGCAAACCTTGGATTAGTGCAAAGCTGTGAGGTTGGAAGCTGGGGATTAGTTGGTTGATTTCGAGATTAAATTTTTTCTATGCGAGGCTCTCTATCAAAGCTTAAAATAGATGCAGAGGGGCATATTGGGGATTTTATTTGGAAGCAGAGGGGGACCAAATAACTAGAAACAAACAAAACAAAATTTTGGAAGCATCATCGCGTGCGCGTGGTCTCCGCCACCAAACCATTTATTCATTTATTTATAGCGCGACCCCGAAACATCCGTCGCTTATCACGTGACTCGTTCAGAAGAAGC
>NC_033795.1:81090857-81091836 GCF_001876935.1 Asparagus officinalis
CCCCGGCTTTGGATCGAACTGCTGCTAAAAAATTCCCCCCCAAAAAAAAAGGAAATCAAGCGCCTCGTGACCCCACGATACATGAGAGCCCAGTAAAATCCAAGCGAGTCTGAACCCATCGTACCTACCAACTTGACGTCTTGACTCCGTCATTTTTTTTTATTTAACCTCAGTGAAGGCGGACACGTGCCACGTGTTCCCGCTTCTATTCATATGGTTGCATTAATTCATTTCATTTACTTGCTAACTAACCAACTAACTAATAGAACCCTACAGTTTCCTTCCTTGATTGCGTGCTCATCATCAGATGCTTGACGTTATTCCTTTCTAATTTCGTGCAGGCGTTCCCCTCAGCGGTCTGGAAGTATTCGCCGACTCCCTCGACGACGGCGACAAGAAAAGGAAGAGGAAATCAGCGGCCGTCGTCGCCCCCTCCAAGCACCCGGGCTCGGCCGAGAGGGACAGGGACAAACCCTTGAAGAGGAAGAAGAAGAAGAAGAAGAGGAGGGAGGAGGGGGATAACTTCGTCCTCAAGCGCAGGGACGACTACCGGCACTGACTTACACACCTGCAGCCTTCTCCCCCCCTCCTCCCCGCTCCCCGATGCCTACTTCCCCCCGAACAACAACAGCTGCCCGCTGCCGCCGACCCCTCTGGCTATGTCCTTCAGAAGAGACAGCGGCGCAGCGAAGCCAAGCCTGACTTATCGATCGCGGCGCACTCTCCTGCAGACCGCCCGCCCATTTCCGCGTGGCCGCCGGTCCGCCGGAGATCGGCACGCATCGACGAGAAAACCCAAGCCGCAGTTGTCGTCGTCGTCGTCGGATGTTGCGGTCAGAAGGAGAAGAGGGTCAAGAAGCGCCCCCTCGAAAATGACGGCAATCTAAGAGGGGCCGAGGGGATAAGAAGAAAGAAGAAGAAGAAGAGACCCGGTGATGGCTCCCGCCGGGATTCCCCGCGGTGTCCAAAGAAAAGCACA